>NW_024753210.1:0-24384 GCF_018991925.1 Homarus americanus
TGTAGGTCCAGCATCTGGGGTAACAAGTCACACAGGAGGTGTAGGGTCCAGCATTTGGTAACAATATCACACAGGGAGGGAGGGTTGTTCAGCATCATGGGTGAACAAGACCTCTGGAGGGGAGGGGGTGGTGTAGGTCTGCATCAGGGTGAATATGATCACACAGGAGGGAGGGGGGTGTTGGTCTAGCATTAGGGGTGAATCTTGTGACCACACAGGGGTGGGGAGGTGTAGGTCCAGCTTTGAACAAGACTCACACAGGTGGGAAGGTGTAGGTCAGCATCAGGGGTGAACAAGACAGGAGGGAGGGTGGTGTGTTAGTATCAGGTGAACAAGACGATACATGGAGGGGGGGAGGGTGTAGGTTCAGCATCAGGGTGAGCAAGACCACACAGGAGTGGGAGGGTTTAGGTTCAGGCATCAGGGGTGAACTAGACTCACAGGAGGGAGGGTGTAGGTCTGCATCAGGGTGAACAAGACCACACAGGTGGGAGTGGTTAGGTCAGGCATCAGGGGTTAACTAGACCAAACAGGTGGGGGGTGTGGTAGTATCAGGTTGACAAGATCTCACAGGAGTGGGAGGGAGGATGTAGGTCTGTGCATCAGGGTGAACAAGACAAAGGAGGGAGGGTGTAGGTCAGCATCAGGGTGAACAAGACCACACAGGAGGGGAGGGAGGGAGGGTGTGTAGGTCAGTATTAGGTGAACAAGACCTGACAGAGGGAGGGTGTAGGTTCAGCATCAGGGTGAACAAGGTCACACAGGAGTGGAGGTGGTAGGTCTCAGCATCACGGGTGAACAACACAGGAGGGGAGGGTGTAGGTCTCAGCATCAGGGTGAACAAAGTCACACAGGAGGGGAGGGTGTAGGTCCAGCATTAGAGTGACAATATCACACAGGGTGGGAAGTTGTTGGTCCAGCATCAGGGTGAATGCAAGACCTCACAGGAGTGGAGGTGGATGTGTCCAGCATCAGGGTGAATATGATCACACAGGAGGAGTGGGTGTAGGTCCAGCATCAGGCAAACCACAGTGGGGGAGGGTGTAGGTCCAGCCAGGGTGAAATAAGACCACACAGGTGGAAGGGGTGTAGGTCCAGCATCAGGGTGAACAAGATCTCACAGGGAGGGAGGGTGTAGTATCAGGTTGAACAAGACGATACAGGAGGGAGGGAGGGTGTAGGTCCGGCATCAGAGAGAACAAGACCACACACGAAAGAGGGAGGTGTAGGCCAGCATCAGGAGACAAGCATCACAGGAGGGAGGGTATAGGTCCAGTCAGGGTGAACAAGACCAAACAGGAGGGATGGGAGGGTGTGTCAGCATCAGGGTGAACAAGACCACACAGGAGGGAGGGGAGGTGTGTAGGTCCAGCACACGGTGAACAAGACCACACAGGAGGGAGTGGGTTTAGGTCCAGCATCAGGGTGAACTAGATGACACAGGAGGGAGGTGTAGGTCCAGCATCAGGGTGAACAAGATTACACAGGAGGCAGGGGTGTAGGTCCAGCATCAGGGTGAACAAGACTCTACAGGAGGGAGGGAGGATGTAGGTCCAGCATCAGGGTGAATATGATCACACAGGTGGGAGGTGTAGGTCCAGCATCAGGGTGAACAAGACCACACAGTGGGAGGGTGTAGGTCCAGCATCAGGTGAACAAGACCACACAGGTGGAAGGGTGTAGGTCCAGCATCAGGGTAGACAAGATCCAACAGGAGGGAGGGTTGTAGGTGCAGATCAAGGGAACAAGACGACACAGGAGGGAGGGTGTAGGCCCAGCATCAGGGGTGAACAAGACCACACAGGTGGAAGGGTGTAGGTCCAGCATCAGTGAACATCCCACAGGAGGGAGGGGTGTAGGTGCAGTATCAGGTTGAAAGAGACGACACAGGAGGGGAGGGAGGTGTAGGTCCAGCATCAGAGAGAACAAGACCACACGAAAGAGGGAGGGTGTAGGTCCAGCATCAGGGAGAACAAGACGACACAGGAGGGAGGGTATAGGCCAGCATCAGGGTGAACCCACACAGGAGGGAGGGTGTAGGTCCAGCATCAGTGTGAACAAGACCACATAGGAGGGAGGAAGGAGGGAGGGTGTAGGTAAAGCATCAGGGTGAACAAGATCACACAGGACGGAGTTTGTGGTCCAGCATCAGGGTGAACAAGACCCACAGCAGGGGAGTGTAGGCAGCATCAGGGTGAACAAGATGACAGAGGAAGGAGGGAGGAGTAGGTCTGGAATCAGGTGAACAAGGCCACATAGAGGGAAGGTGTATGTCGACATCTTGATAAACACGACCCACATGAGGGAGGGAGGGGTGTAGGTCCAGCATCAGGGTGAAAAGACGACACAGCAGGGAGGGAGTTTGTAGGTCCAGCATCAGGGTGAACAAGACGACAGAAGGAAGGGTGTAGGTCCTGCATTAGGGTGAACAAGATCACACAGGAGGAGTTTGTAGGTCAAATCAGGGGTGAACAAGACGACACAGGGGAGGGGTGAGGTCCAGCATCTAGAATAACAAGACCACACAGGAGGGATGGTGTAGTCCAGCATCAGTGAACAAGACCACAGAGGAGGGAGGCAGGGAGGGTGTGAGGTCCAGCATCAGGGGTGAACAAGATCACACAGGCGGGAGTTTGGTCCAGCATAAGGGTGAACAAGACCACACAGCAAGGGGAGTGTGTACAGCATCAGGTTGAACAAGATGACAGAGGAGGAGGGAAGGAGGTGGGTGTATGTCCAGCATCAGGGTGAACAACCACATAGGAGGGAGGGTGTAGGTCTAGCATTAGGGTGAACAAGATAACACAGGAGGAAGGGAGGGGTAGGGACCAGCATGGGTAAACTCACACCACACATGAGGGAGGGGTAGGTCCAGCATCAGGGTGAACAAGAAGATGCAGCAGGGAGGGAGGGTGTAGGTCCGCATCAGGGTGAACAAGGACAGAAGGAGGTGTAGGTCCAGCATCAGGGTGAACAAGACATACAGCAGGGATGGAGGGTGTAGGTCCGCATCAGGGTGAACATGATAACACAGGAGGGAGGGTGTAGGTCCAGCATCAGGGTCAATATCACACAGGAGGGAGGGTGTAGGCCAACATAAGGGTGAACTGCACCACACACGAGGGAGTGTAGTCAGCATCAGGGTGAACAAGACGACACAGCAGGCAGGGAGGGTAGGTCCAGCATCAGGGGTCAAGACACAGCAGGAGGGAGGGGTGTTGGTCCAGCATCAGGAGAACATAGCGACCGCAGGCCTGGACATTGTGGCCTCGTGCAGGGCACCTGGTTAGACCAGTTGCCCCTACGGTCACATCCACGACACAGTGCGTCGGCGGCCGGGCAAGTCTTGGGGCCATGCTGCTTCCCACAGCTGCCGCAGGGAAGCACTAGGCGGGAGGCGTGAAGAACGTGTGGCAGCCTTTCGCGTTGTTGGCCGTCTTACCCTTCTGTACTGAGAGATTGCTCACAGCAGGAGCCTGTAAGGCAGAGGCGGACTTGGTGGCCTCTGCATGACCGACATTCAGTCACTACCACCTGAGTGTGGAGGAAGGTCCAGGAGATAGTCGCACCAACTCTTCCTGCCTGACACTGTCAAGATCTGTGTTTGATCCAGGCTCACATTTCCGGCTGTGCGCCTTGCAGACGTCGATCTCTGACAAACTCTTCAAGCGTACAAAAAGTCGTCAAAGGATTCGTTCTCCGCCTGCTTGCAGCTGGTGAAGGCGCGGCGACGCAAAGCCTCGTTATCTGACCTTTAACGTGCTCCTGTAAAAGGTCGAGCACATCCGTCACTGAAGATGTAGAATCGGGAGGCACTCTGCAACGTGTGCTCCAAAACCTCTGTCTCCAGCGACAAACACATCCGCAGTTGGATGAGCTGTTTGTTTGGAGGCATGCTGTCAAGGCTCACACAGGAGGGAGGAAGCTTGTAGGTTCAGCATCAGGGAGAACCAGACCACACTGGATGGAGGGTGTAGGTCCAGCACAAGGGTGAACAAGACCACACAGGAGTGAGGGTGTAAATCAAGCATCAGTGTGAACAAGACCTCACAGGAGGGAGGGTGGACGTCTAGCATCGGGTGAACAAGACCTCACAAGAGGGAGGGTGCAGATCCAGCACAAGGGTGAACTAGACCACACAAAAGGGAGGGTGTAGGTCCAGCATCAGCGTGAACAAGACCACAAAGGAGGGAGGATGTAGTTCCAGCATGAGGGTGAACAAGACCACACAGGAGGGAGGGTGTAGGTCCAGCATCAGGGTGAAAAAGACCCCACATCGGGGAGGGCTATAGGTCCAGCATCAGGGTGAACTAGACCACACAGGAGGGAGGGTGTACGTTCAGCATCAGGGTGAACTAGACCACACAGGAGGGAGGGTGTAGGTCCAGCATCAGGGTGAACAAGACCACAAAAGACGGAGGGTGTAGGTCTAGCACACGGATGAACTAGATCACACAAGAGGGAGGGTGTAGGTCCAGCATCACCATGAACAAGAACACCCCGGAGGGAGGGTGTAGGTCCAGCATCAGGGTGAACAAGACCACACAGGAGGGAGGTGTAGGTCCAGCATCAGGAGAACAAGACCACACAGGAGAGGGAGGGCGTGGGTCCAGCATCAGGGAGAACAAGACCACACAGGAGGGAGGGTTTAGGTCCAGCATCCAGGAGAACAAGACCACACAGTAGGGAGGGTGTGGGTCCAGCATCAGGGTGAACAAGACCACACACAGGAGAGGAGGTGTAGGTCCAGCATCAGGAGTGAACAAGACCACACAGGATGGAGGGCGTGGGTCCAGCATCAGGAGAACAAGCGACTTTGGGGAGGGAGGGTGGCAGGTCCAGCATCAGGGTGAACAAGACACAGGAGGGAGGTGTAGGTCAGCATCAGAATTGAACAAGACCACACACAGGAGGGAGGTGTAGGTCCAGCATCAGGGAGAACAAGACGACACAGGAGGGAGGGTGTCGGTCCAGCATCAGGGTGAACAAGACCACACACAGGAGAGGGCGTAGGTCCAGCATCAGGAGTGAACAAGACTGACACAGGAGGGAGGGTGTAGGTCCAGCATCAGGGTGAACAAGACCACACAGGAGGGAGGGCGTAGGTCCAGCATCAGGGTGAACAAGACCACACAGGAGGGAGGGTGTAGGTCCAGCATCAGGGAGAACAAGACGACACAGGAGGGAGGGTGTAGGTCCAGCATCAGGGCGAACAAGACCACACAGGAGGGAGGGCGTAGGTCCAGCATCAGGGTGAACAAGACCACACAGGAGGGAGGGCGTAGGTCCAGCATCAGGGTGAACAAGACCACACAGGAGGGAGGGTGTAGGTCCAGCATCAGGGTGAACAAGACACAGGAGGGAGGGTGTAGGTCCAGCATCAGGGTGAACAAGACCACACAGGAGGGAGGGTGTAGGTCCAGCATCAGGGTGAACAAGACCACACAGGAGGGAGGGTGTAGGTCCAGCATCAGGGTGAACAAGACCACATAGGAGGGAGGGCGTAGGTCCAGCATCAGGGAGAACAAGACGAGACAGGAGGGAGGGTGTGGGTCCAGCAGCAGGGAGAACAAGACCACACAGGAGGGAGGGCGTAGGTCCAGCATCAGGGTGAACAAGACCACACAGGAGGGAGGGTGTAGGTCCAGCATCAGGGAGAACAAGACCACACAGGAGGGAGGGTGTAGGTCCAGCATCAGGGTGAACAAGACCACACAGGAGGGAGGGCGTAGGTCCAGCCTCAGGGTGAACAAGACCACACAGGAGGGAGGTTGTAGGTCCAGCATCAGGGAGAACAAGACCACACAGGAGGGAGGGTGTAGGTCCAGCATCAGGGTGAACAAGACCACACAGGAGGGAGGGCGTAGGTCCAGCATCAGGGTGAACAAGACCACACAGGAGGGAGGGTGTAGGTTCAGCATCAGGGAGAACAACACCACACAGGAGGGAGGGTGTAGGTCCAGCATCAGGGAGAACAAGACGACACAGGAGGGAGGGTGTAGGTCCAGCATCAGGGTGAACAAGACCACACAGGAGGGAGGGTGTAGGTCCAGCATCAGTGTGAACAAGACCACACAGGAGGGAGGAAGGAGGGAGGTGTAGGTAAAGCATCAGGTGAACAAGATCACACAGAACGGAGTTTGTGGTCCAGCATCAGGTGAACACATCACACAGCAGGGGAGTGTAGGTGCAGCATCAGGGTGAACAAGATGACAGAGGAAGGAGGGAGGGAGTAGGTCTGGAATCACGGTGAACAAGGCCACATAGAGGGAAGGTGTATGTCCGGCATCTTGATAAACACGACCACACATGAGGAGGGGAGGGTGTAGGTCCAGCATCAGGGTGAAAAAGACGACACAGCAGGGAGGGAGTTTGTAGGTCCAGCATCAGGGTGGAACAAGACGACACAAGAAGGAAGGGTGTAGGTCCTATTGAGGGAACCTGATCACACAGGAGGAGTTTGTAGGTCAAGAATCAGGGTGAACAAGACGACACAGGGGAGGGGTGTAGGTCCAGCATCTAGAATAACAAGACTCACAGGAGGGATGGTGTATTCCAGCATCAGGGTGAACAAGACCAAACAGGTGGGAGGGATGGTGTAGGTTCAGCTTCAGGGTGAACAAGACCACACAGGAGGAAGGGTGTAGGTCCAGCATCACGGAGAACAGGAACACACAGGGGGGAGGGTGTAGGTCCAGCATCTGGAATAACAAGACCATGCAGGAGGGAGGGATGGTGTAGGTTCAGCCAGGGTGAACAAGACCACACAGGAGGGGAGTGTAGGTACAGCATCAAGGTGAACAAGATGATAGAGGAGGGAGGGGAGGGTAGGTCTGGTATCAGGGTGAACAAACTCACATAGAGGGAGGGGTGTGTATGCCAGGCATCTTGACAAACACACACAGTGAGAGGGAGGGTGTAGGTCCAGCATCAGGTGAAAACACGACACAGCAGGGAGGGAGGGTGTAGATCCAGCATCACGGGTGACAAGAAGGGAGGGGAGGGGTGTGTAGGTCCAGCATCAGGGTGAACAAGACGACACAGAAGGAAGGGGTGTAGGTCCAGCATCTGGAATAGCAAGACCACACAGGAGCGAGGGTGTAGTCCAGCATCAGGGGTGAACAAGACCAACAGGGAGGGAAGGGTGTAGGTTCAGCCAGGGTGAACAAGACCAAACAGAGGGAGGGTGTAGGTCCAACATCAGGTGAACAAGACCAGACAGGAGGGGAGGAGGGTGTGGGTCCAGCATCAGGGTGAACTCAGGACCACACAGGAGGGAGGTGTAGGCCTATCAGGGTGAATGGACAAGGAGGGGGTGTGTTGGACACACAGGAGGGAGGGGTGTGGTCTCAGGGTGAATAATCACAGGAGGGGAGGGGTGTGGGTCAGCATCAGGTTGAACTTGGACACACAGGGAGGGAGGTGCTGGGCATCAGGGTGAACTAGGACCACACAGGAGGGAGGGTGTAGGTCACATCAGGGTGAACTAGACCACACAGGGAGGGAGGGGTGTAGGTCCAGCATCAGGGTGAACTAGACCACACAGGAGGGAGGGGTGTAGGTTCACATGGAGTGAATTAGACCACACAGGAGGAGGTGTAGGTCAGCATCCAGGGTGAACAAGACCACATAGGAGGATGGGAGGTGTAAGTCCAGCATCAGGGTGAACAAGACCCACACAGGAGGGAGGAGGGAGGGTGTGGGACCAGCATCTGGAATAACAAGACCACACAGGAGGGAGAAGTTGTGAGTCCCAGCATCAGGGTGAACAGAATCCACACAGGAGGGAGAGGGAGGGTGTAGGTCCAGCATCACGGTGAACAAGACCACACAGGAGGGAGGGTTTGGGTCTGGCATCCAGGTTGAACAAAGATTACACAGGAGGAGGCAGAGTGTAGGTCCAGCATCAGGGTGAACAAGACTTCACAGAGGGAGGGAGGATGTAGGTCCAGCATCAGGGTGAACATGATCACACAGGAGGGAGGTGTAGGTCAGCATCAGGGTGAAGAACAAGACCACAGAGGAGGGAGGCAGGGAGGTGGGTCAGCATCAGGGTGAACAAAGATCACACAGGCGGGAGTTTTGTGGTCAGCATCAGGGTGAGGCAGGGCCACACAGCAAAGGGGAGTGTGGAGTACAGCATCAGGTTGAACAAGATGATGACAGAGGAGGGGGAGGGAAGGGAGGGTGGGTGTGCGTCCATGTGGGGTGAACAGCACCACATAGGAGGGAGGGTGTGGAGTCTAGCATTGGGGTGAACAAGATAACACAGGAGGAAGGGAGGGTGTGGGACAGCATAAGCAGTAAGAAACTACACCCACACACAGGGGAGAGTGGAGTCCGCATCAGGGTGAACAAGAAGATGCAGCAGGAGGGAGGGTTGGGTCAGCATCAGGGGTGAACAAGGCGATACAGAAGGGAGGTGTAGGTCCAGCATCAGGGTGAACAAGACGATACAGCAGGATGGAGGGTGTGGTCCAGCATCAGGGTGAGAACATGATAAAACAGGAGGGAGGGTGTAGGTCAGCATCAGGGTGAACAATATCACACAGGAGGGAGGGTGTAAGGCCCAACATAAGGGTGAACTGCACCACACACACGAGGGAGGAGTGTGGAGTCCAACATCAGGGTAAGACAAGACGACACAGCAGGCAGGGAGGGTAGGTCCAGCATCAGGGTGAACAAGACCAGACAGGAGGGAGGGAGGGTGTAGGTTCAGCATTAGGGTGAACTAGACCACACAGGAGGGAGGGTGTAGGTCAGCATCAGGGTTAACAAGACAACACAGGAGAGGTGTGGGTCCAGCATCAGGGTGAACAAGACCACACAGAAGGAGGGAGGGAGGCTGTGGGTCCAGCATTAGGGTGATCTAGACCACACAGGAGGGAGGTTTAGGTCGAGCATCACGGTGAACTCTACCACAGGAGGGAGGGAGGGAGGTGTAGGTCCAGCATTAGGGTGAACTAGACCACACAGGAGGGAGGTGTGGGTCGGGCATCACGGTGAACTCTACCACACAGGAGGAGGAGGCTGTAGGTCCAGCATTAGGGTGAACTAGACCACACAGGAGGGAGGTGTAGGTCCAGCATCAGGGTTAACAAGACCACACAGGTGGGAGGTGTAGGTCCAGCATTAGGGTGAACTAGACCACACAGGAGGGAGGGTGTGGGTCGAGCATCACGGTGAACTCTACCACACAGGAGGGAGGGAGGGTGTAGGTCGAGCATTAGGGTGAACTAGACCACACAGGAGGGGAGGTGTAGTTCAGCATCAGGGTGAACAAGACCACACAGAGGGAGCTGGTTCCACCATCAGGGTGAACAAGACCACAGAGTAGGGAGGGAGGGTGTAGGTCAGCATTAGGGTGAACTAGACCACACAGGAGTGAGGGTGGAGTCGAGCATCAGGGTGAACAAGACCACACAGGAGGGAGGAGGGTGTAGGTCCAGCATCACAGTGAACAAGACCACACCCGGAGGGAGGGTGGGTCCAGCAACACGGTGAACAAGACCACACAGGAGGGAGGGTGTAGGTCAACATCACAGTGAGCAAGACCACACAGGAGAGGGAGGTGTAGGTCAGCATCACGGTGAACAAGACCACAGGAGGGAGGTTTAGGTCTAGCATCAGGGTGAACAAGACCAAACAGGATGGAAGGAGGGAGCAGGACCAGCATCAGGGTGAAGAAGACCACACAGGAGGGAGGGTGTGGGTCCAGCATCAGAGGTGAATAAGAACAACACAGGTGGAAGGGTGTAGGTCAGCATCAGGGTGAACAAGATCACAAAGTGGGGTGGGTGTAGGTCCAGCATCAGGGTGAACAAGATCCCACAGGAGGTAGGGTGTAGGTGCAGTATCAGGTTGAACAAGACGACACAGGAGGGAGGGAGGGTGTAGGTCAGGCATCAGAGAGAACAGACCACACACAAAACAGGGAGGGTGTAGGTCAGCATCAGGGAGAACAAGACGACACAGGAGGAAGGGTATAGGTCAGCATCAGGGTGAACAGGACCACACAGAGGAGGGAGGGTGTGGAACAAGACCACAGGAGGGAGGGAGGGAGGAGGGTGTAGGTCCAGCATCAGGGTGAACAAGACCACAAAGCAGGGTGTAGGTGCAGCATCAGGGTGAACAAGATGACACAGAAGGAAGGGTGTAGGTCAGAATTGGGGTGAACAAGATCACACAGGAGGGAGGGTGTAGGTCAGGATCAGGGTGAACAAGACGACACAGGGGAGGGTGTAGGTCAGCATCTGGAATAACAAGACCACACAGGAGGGAGGGTGTAGTCAGCATCAGGGTGAACAAAACCAAATAGGTGGGAGGGATGGTGTAGGTACAGCTTCGGGTGAACAAGACCACACAGGAGTGAGGGTGTAGGTCCAGCATCACGGAGAACAGGAACACACAACGGGGGAGGTGTAGGTCCAGCATCTGGAGTAACAAGACCATGCAGGAGGGAGGATGGTGTAGAGTACAGCTTCAGGGTGAACAAGACCACAGGGTGAGGTGTAGGTCAGCATCAGGGTCATCTAAAATTGAGGCAAGACCACACAGGATCGAGGGAGGGAGGAACCAGGTCAGCATTATGGTGAACTAGACCACACAGGAGGAGGGTGTAGGTCCAGCATTAGGGTGAACAAAGACCACACAGTAGGGAGGGAGGTGTAGGTCCAGCATTAAGATGAACTAGACCACACAGGAGGAGGAGGATGTGGAGTCCAGCATCAGGGGTGGAACAAGACCACACAGGAGGATGGGAGGTGTAAGTCCAGCATCAGGGTGAACAAAGACCACCTACAGTAGAGGAGGGAGGTGTAGGTCCAGCATTATGGTGAACTAGACCACACAGGAGGGAGGATGTAGGTCCAGCATCCAGGGTGAACAAAGACCACACAGGAGGATGGGAGGGTGTAGGTCAGCATTAGGGTGGAACAAGACCACACAGTAGGAGAGGGAGGTGTGGAGTCCAGCATTAGGGTGAACTAGACCACACAGGAGGGAGGTGTGGAACCAGCATTATGGTGAACTAGACCACTGGGAGGGAGGGGTGTGGAGTCCACCATCAGGGTGAACAAGACCACACAGTAAGGGAGGAGGGTAGCCAGGTCCAGCATTGGGGTGAAACTGGGTACACAGGAGGGAGGTGCTGGAACCATCAGGGTGAAGACAAAACCACACAGGAGGATGGGAGGTGTAGAGTCCAGCACATCAGGGTGGGGCAAGACCACACAGGGAGGGAAGGAGGGTGTCAGAGTCCAGCATCCCAGGGTGAACAAGACCACACAGGAGGATGGGAGGGTGAGATCCCAGCATCAGGTGGGCAAGAGCCAGGAGGGAAGGGAGGTGTAAGAAGTCCAGCATCAGGGTGGTCAAGACCACAGGGGAGGGAGGAGGTGTAGGTCCAGCATCTCGGAATAACAAAGACCCACAGGTGGAAGATTGTGGGTCCAGCATCAGGGTGAACAAAGACCACACAGGAGGGAGGGAGGTGTGGGTCCAGCATCTGGAATAACAAGATTACACAGGAGGGGGAGGGTGTGGAGTCCAGCATCAGGGTGAACAAGACCACACAGGAGGGGGTATGAGTGCAACATCAGGGTGAACAAGACAATGCAAGAGGAGGGAGGGTGCAGGTCCAGCATCAGGTTGAACAAGGTCACACAGGAGGAAGGTGTGGGTCCAGCATTAGAGTGAACCTGCAAGATCCTAGGAGGAGGTGTAGGTCAGCATCCAGAATTGAACAAGACAACGCAAGAGGAGGAGGGTGCAGGTCAGCATCCCAGGGTGAACAAGGTCACACAGGAGGGAGGTGTGAGTCAGCATTAGGTGAACAGATCACATAGGAGGGAGGTGTAGGTCAGCATCCAGAATTGAACAAGACCCAACGCAAAGGGAGGAGGTGCAAGGTCCAGCATCAGGTGAACAAGATCACACAGGAGGAGGGTGGGAGTAGGTCCAGAATCAGGGTGAACAAGACCACGCAGGAGGGAGGTGTGGAGTCCAGCAGGGTGAACTAGACCACACAGGAGAGGAGGGTGTGGAGTCAGCATCACGGTGAACTCTACCACACAGGAGGAGGAGGGGGTGTAGATCAGGCATTAGGGGTGAACTGAATTTTTGGGAGGTGTGGAGTCCAGCATCAAGTTGAGAACAAGACCACACACAGAGGGAGGCTGTGGTTCGACCATCAGGGGTGAACAAGACCACAGAGTAGGGAGAGGTGTGGGTCCAGCACATTAGGGTGAACTAGACCACACAGGGTGAGGGGTGTAGGTCGAGCATCAGGGTGAACAAGAGACCACACAGGAGGGAGGGAGGTGTGGGTCAGCATCACAGTGAACAAGACCACACACCGGAGGGAGGAGGTGTGGAGTCAACATCTGCAGTGAACAAGACCACACAGGAGGGAGGTGTAGGTCCAGCATCACAGTGGTCAAGACCACACAGGAGGGAGGTTTAGGTCACAGCATCAGGTTGAACAAGATTACACAGGAGGGAGGTGTAGGTCCAGCATCAGGGTGAACCAAGACCAAACAGGATGGAGGAGGAGCTGGACCAGCATCAGGGGGTGAAAGACCACACACATGAGGGGAGGTGTGGGTCCAGCATCAGGGTGAACAAGATCCTGGGAGTGGGGGGTGGAGTGTGGGTCAGCATCAGGGGTAGACAAGATCCACAGGAGGAGAGATGCCAGAGTGCAGTATCAGGTTGAACAAGACTGACACAGGAGGGAGGGAGGGTGTGGAGTCAGGCATCAGAAGGCAAGACACACTAAAGAGGGAGGTGTGAGTCAGCATCAGGGAGAACAAAGACGACACAGGAGGGAGTGGAATCCCAACATCAGGGAGTGGAACAAGACCACACATGAGGAGGGTGTGAGTCCAGCATCAGTGTGAACAAGACCACACAGGAGGAGGAGGAGGGAGGGAGGTGTGGGTCAGCATCAGGGTGAACAAGACCATAAAGCAGGGGAGTGTGGAGGTGCAGCATCAGGGTGAAGACAAAGATGACACAGAAGGAAGAGGTGTGGAGTCCAGAATTGGGGTGAGACAAGATCACACAGGGGGATAGGTCCAGGATCAGGGTAGACAAGACGACACAGGGGGGAGGTGTGGGTCAGCATCTGGAATAAAGACCACACCCAGGAGGAGAGTGTGAATCCAACATCAGGGTAGAACAAACCAAATAGGTGGGAGGAGGGATGGTGTAGGTACAGCTTCAGGGTGAACAAGACCACACACAGGAGTGAGGGAGCAGGTCCAGCATCAGGGTGAATAAGACCAAACAGAGGGAGGGTGTGGGTCAGCATCAGGGGTGAACAAGACCAGAAGCAGGTGGGAGGGATGGTGTGGGTTCAGCTTCAGGGTGAACAAGACCACACAGGAGTGAGGTGTAGGTCAGCATCACGGAGAAGAGGGAACACACACAGGGGAGGTGTGGGTCAGCATCTGGAATAACAAGACCATGCAGGAGGGAGGGATGGTGTGAGTACAGCTGGGGTGGAACAAGATACACAGGAGTGGGGGTGTGGAGTCCAGCATCAGAGATGAACAAGACCAAAACAAGGGGAGGGTGTAGGTCAGCATCCAGAATTGAACTAGACCACACATAGGAGGAGGGAGGGAGTCATGGAGTCCTGCATCAGGTGAACAAGACCACACAGAAAGTGGAGGGAGGGTGTGGATCCAGCATTAGGGTGAATTAGACCACACAGGAGGGAGGTGTAGGTCAGCATCAGGGGTGAACAAGACCACATAGGAGGATGGAGAGGTATGGGAATCAGCATCCCAGGGTGAACAAGACCACACAGGAGGAGGAGGGTGGGACAGCATCTGGAACAAGACCACACAGGAGGAGAGGAAGTTGTAGGTCAGCATCCAGGGTGAACAAGTCCACACAGGAGGGAGGGAGGTGTGGGTCAGCATCACGGTGAACAAGACCACCCTGGGAGGGGGAGGGTTCAGGTCTAGCATCAGGTTGAACAGATTACACAGGAGGCAGGGGTGTAGGTCCAGCATCAGGGGTGAACATGATCACCTGGGAGGAGGAGGTGTGGAGTCCAGCATCAGGGTAGACAAGACCACAGAGGAGGGAGGCAGGGAGGTGTGGGTCAGCATCCAGGGGTGAACAAAGATCACACAGGCAGGAGTTTGTGGTCAGCATCAGGGTGAACAAGACCACACAGCAAGGGGAGTGTGGAGTACAGCATCAGGTTGAACAAGATGACAGAGGAGGGAGGGAAGGAGGGGGTGGGTGTGCACGTCAGCATCAGAATTGAACAACACCACATAGGAGAGGAGAAATTAGCCAGGTCTGGCATTAGAATTGAGAACCAAGATAACACAGGAGGGAAGGGGAGGGGTGTGGGACCAGCATAACAGTGAAACTACACCACACATGAGGAGGGTAGGTCAGCATCAGGGGTGAACAAGACGACACAGCTTGGGGAGGGAGGTGTGGGTCAGCATCCAGGGGGGCAGACAAGGCGATACAGAGGGAGGGTGTACCAGGTCCAGCATCAGGGGTGAACAAGACGATGCAGCAGGGATGGAGGGTGTGGGTCAGCATCCCAGGTGAACATGATAACACAGGAGGAGGTGTGGAGTCCAGCATCAGGAGTGGAGCAATATCACACAGGAGGGAGGTGTAGGCCCAACATAAGGTGGAGCACTGCACCACACGAGGGAGGTGTGGATCCAGCATCAGGGTAGAACAAGACGACACAGCAGGCAGGGAGGGTAGGTCCAGCATCCAGGGTGGGTGAACAAGACGACACAGCAGGGAGGGAGGGTGTTGGTCAGCATCAGGAGAACATAGCGACCGCAGGCTGACATTGCGGCCTCGTGCAGGGCACCTGTCTGTGTTAGACCAGTTGCCCCTACGGTCACATCCACGACACAGTGCGTCGGCGGCCAGGCAAATCTTGGGGATGCTGCTCACAGCTGCACCAAGGCCACTAGGCGAGAGGCGTGGAAGAACGTGTGGCAGCCTTCGCGTTGTTGGCCGCTTCTTGCCCCTTTCTGTGCTGAGGTGCTTTCACAGCAGGAGGGGCCCGTAAGGCAGAGGTGGCAGGACTTGGTGGCCTCGTGTGACCACATTCAGTCACTACCACCTGGGTGGAGGGAAGCGTCCAGGAGGATGAGTCGTACCAACTCTTCCTGCCTGACACCTGTCAAGATCCGTGCTTGATCAGGCTTCCTCACATTCCCAGCTGTGCGCCACAGACGTCGATCTCCTCTGGCAAACTCTTCAAGCGTACAAAAAAGTCGTCAAAAATTCGTTCTCCGCCTGCTTGCAGCTGGTGAAGCGCGGCGACACAAAGCCTCTTATTCCGACCTTTAACGTGCTCCTGTAAAAGGTCGAGCACATCCGTCACTGAAGATGTAGAATCGGGAGGCACTTGCAACGTGTGCTCCAAAACTCTCTGGGTCTCCAGCGACAAACACATCCGCAGTTGGATGAGCTGTTTGTTTGGAGGCATGCAAGAGTCCCACACAGGAGGGAGGGTGTAGGTCCACCATCAGGGTGAACAAGACCGCACAGTAGGGAGGGAGGAGGGTGTAGGTCCAGCATTAGGGTGAACTAGACCACACAGGAGGGAGGGGTGTAGGTCCAGCATCTGGATACAAGACCACACAGGGGGGAGGTGTGGGTCAGCATCTGGAATAACAAGACCACACAGGAGGGAGGGTGTAGTCCAGCATCAGGGTGAACAAGACCACACACAAGGAGGGAGGAGGGTGTGGAGTCCAGCATCAGGATGAACAAGACCACACAGGAGGGAGGGAGGGTGTAGGTCCAGCATTAGAACTAGACCACAAGGAGGAGGTGTGGGTCCAGCATCTGGAATAACAAGACCACACAGGGGGGAGGTGTAGGTCCAGCATCTGGAATAACAAGACCACACAGGGAGGGAGGGTGTAGTCAGCATCAGGGTGAACAAGACCACACAGGAGGAGGAGGTGTGGGTCAGCATCAGGGGTGAACAAGACCACACAGGGAGGGAGGGAGGTGTTGGTCCCATTAGGGGTGAACTAGACCACACAGGAGGGAGAGTGTGGGTCCAGCATTTGTGCTCAAGACCACAGGGAGGGAAGGTGTGGGTCCAGCATCAGGGTGAACAAGACCAAACAGGAGGAGGGAGGTGTAAGTCCAGCATCAGGGTGAACAAGACCACACATGGAGGAGAGGAGGTGTGGGTCCAGCATCACGGTGAGCAAGACCACACAGGAGGGGAGGTTTGGGTCTAGCATCAGGGTGAACTAGACCACACAGGAGGGAGGTGTGGAGTCAGCATCAGGGTGAACAAGACCACACAGGGAGGGAGGTTTGGGTCTAGCATCAGGGTGAACTAGACCAAACAGGAGAGGGAGGTGTGGAGTCAGCATCAGGGTGAACAAGACCTCACAGGAGGGAGAGGGAGGATGTAGGTCCAGCATCGGGTGAACAAGATCACAAAGGAGGGAGGGTGTGGGTCCAGCATCAGGGTAGACAAGACCACAGGAGGGAGGGAGGGAGGGTGTAGTCTAGCATTGGGTGAACAAGACCTCACAGGAGGGAGGGTGTGGAGGTCAGCATCAGGGGTGAACAAGGTCACACAGGAGGGTGTAGGTCCAGCATCACGGTGAACAAGACCACACAGGAGGGAGGTGTAGGTCCAGCATCCAGGGTGAACAAGTCACACAGGAGGAGGTGTGGGTCAGCATTAGAGTGAACAATATCACACAGGAGGGAGTTGTTGGTCAGCATCAGGGGTAGACAAGACCTCACAGGAGGGAGGGGTGGATGTAGTCCAGCATCAGGGTGAATATGATCACACAGGAGAGGGAGGGTGTAGGTCCAGCATCAGGGTGAACAAGACCACACAGTGGGGAGGTGTAGGTCCAGCTTCAGGGTGAACAAGACCACACAGGTGGAAGGGTGTAGGTCAGCATCAGGGGTAACAAGACTGGAGGGAGGGTGTAGTATCAGGTTGAACAAGACGATACAGGAGGGAGGGAGGTGTAGGGTCCAGCATCAGAGAGAACAAGACACACACGAAAGAGGAGGGAGGGTGTAGGTCTCAATCAGGGAGCACAAGACGTCACAGGAGGAGGGATAGGTCCAGCATCAGGGTGAACAAGACCAAACAGGAGGATGGGAGGGTGTAAGTCAGCATCAGGGTGAACAAGACCACAGGGGAGGGAGGAGGAGGTGTAGGTCCAGCATACAGTGGACAAGACCCACACAGGGGAGAGGGAGGGTTTAGGTCTAGCATCAGGGTAGACTAGATGACACAGGAGGGGAGGGTGTAGGTCCAGCATCAGGGTGAACAAGATTACACAGGAGGCAGGGGTTGTGGGTCCAGCATCAGGGTGAACAAGACCTCACAGGAGGAGGGAGGATGTGAGTCAGCATCAGGGTGAATATGATCACACAGGTGGGAGGTGTGTAGTCCAGCATCAGGGTAGACAAGACCACACAGTGGGGAGGTGTAGGTCCAGCATCAGGGTGAACAAGACCACACAGGTGGAAAGTGTGGAGTCCAGCATCAGGGTGAACAAGATCCAACAGGAGGGAGGGTGTAGGTGCAGCATCAAGGTGAACAAGACGACACAGGAGGGAGGTGTAGGCTCAGCATCAGGGGTGAACAAGCACACAGGTGGGAAGTGTAGGCCCAGCATCAGGGTGAACAAGATTCCACAGGAGGGAGGGTGTAGGTGCAGTATCAGGTTGAACAAGATGACACAGGAGGGAGGGGAGGTGTAGGTTCAGCATCAGAGAGAAAGACACCACACGAAAGAGGGAGGGTGTAGGTTCAGCATCAGGAGAACAAGACACAGGAGGGAGGGTATAGGCTCAGCATCAGGGGGAACAAGATCACACAGAGGGAGGGTGTAGGTCCAGCATCAGTGTGAACAAGACTACATAGAGGGAGGAAGGAGGAGGTGTAGGTAAAGCATCAGGGTGAAATAAGATTACACAGACGGGAGTTTTGTGGTCCAGCATCAGGTGAACAAAGCATCACACAGCAGGGGGAGGTAGGTGCAGCATCAGGTGAACAAGATGACAGAGAAGGGAGGGAGAGTAGGTCTGGAATCACGGAATAAGGACATAGGGGAAGGTGGAAGCGAGTATTTTGATAAGCTTACTCGCACATGAGGGAGGGGAGGTGTAGGTCAGCATCAGGGTGAAAAAAGATGACACAGCAGGGAGGGAGTTTGTGGTCAGCATCAGGGGTGAACAAGACGACACAGAAGGAAGGGTGTAGGCCTGCATTAGGGGTGAACAAGATCACACAGGAGGAAGTTGTAGGTCAAGGATCAGGGTGAAATAAGCACACACAGGGGGGAGGTGTAGGTCTGGCATCTAGAATAACAAGACACACAGGAGGGAGGGTGTAGTCCAGCATCAGGTGTAAATGAGCACACAGAGGAGGGAGGCAGGAGGGTGTAGGTTCAGCATCAGGGTGAACAAGATCACACAGGCGGGAAAGCCAGGCTCAGCATCAGGGTGAAATACACTCACACAGCAAGGGGGAGGTAGGTACAGCATCGTAAGTGAACAAGATGACAGAGGAGGGAGGGAAGGAGGGGGTGTACGTTCAGCATCAGGGGTAAATAAATACACATAGGAGGGAGGGTGTAGGTCTAGCATTAAGGTGAACAAGATAACACAGAGAAGGGAGGGAGGTAGGGACCAGCATAAGGGTAACCACACACACATATGAGGGAGGTAGGTCAGCATCAGGTGGAACAAGAAGATGCAGGGAGGGAGGGGTGTAGGTCAGCATCAGGGTGAACAAGGCGATACAGAAGGGGAGGTGTAGGGTCAGCATCAGGTGAACAAGACGATACAGCAGGGGATGGAGGGTGTAGGGTTCAGCATCAGGGTGAACATGATACAGGAGGGAGGGTGTGGGTCGTATAGGGTGACAATATCACACAGGAGGGGAGGTTAGGCTAACATAGGGGTGAACTGCACTACACACGAGGGAGGTGTAGGTCCAGCATCAGGGTGTGAACAAGACGACACAGCAGGCAGGGGAGGGTAGGTCCAGCATCAGGGTGAACAAGACGACACAGCAGGGGAGGAGGGTGTTGGGTCCAGCATCAGGGAGAAATATAGGACCGCAGGCTTGGACATTTGCGGCCTCTGCAGGGCACCTGTTCTGGTGACCAGTTTCCTACGGTCACATCCACGACACAGTGCGTGGCGGCCGGGCAAGTCTTGAATATGCTGCTTTACAGCTGGCAGGAAGCACTAGGCGGAGGCGTGGAAGAAGACGTGTGGCAGCCTTCGCGTTGTTGGCGCCTTCTTACTCTTCTTGTACTGAGAGATTGCTCTCACAGCAGGAGGGCCCGTAAGGCAGGCGGACTTGGTGTCTGCATGACCGACATTCAGTCACTACCACCTGAGTGTGGAGGAAGGTTCAGGAGGAGAGGTCGCTGCACTACCCCTTTCCTGCCTGACACCTGTCAAGATCCGAGTGGATCTAGGCTTACATTTCGCTGTGCGCCTTTGCAGACGTCGATCTTGACAAACAAGGTAAGTTGCCGCGATTGTTTTCGCTTAAGCAGTGGTGAAGGTGCGGCGACGCAAAGCCTCGTTATTCCGACCTTTAATGCGTGCTCCAAGTGTCGAGCACATCTGTCATGAAGATGTAGAATGGGAGGACTTGCAATGTAGCCAAAACTTTGTCTCCAAGACAAACACATCTGCAGTTGGATGAGCTGTTGTTTGGGAGGCATGCTGTCAAGGTTCACACAGGGAGGGAGGGTGTAGGTCCACCATCAGGTTGAACACACTGCACAGGGGAGGGAGGGAGGGTGTAGGTCCAGCATAGGTGAACTAGACCACACAGGGGAGGGAGGGTAGGGTCAGCATTTGAATAACAAGCAGGCACAGGTGTAGGCCAGCATCTGAATAACAACACACACAGGGAGAGGGTGTGAGCTCAGCATTGTGTAAATACACACACAGGAGGGAGGGAGGTGTAGGCTCAGCATCAGGATAACAAGCACTACACAGGGAGGGAGAGGGTGTTGGTTCAGTATTAGTGAACACACAGAGGGAGAGTGGTGTCAGCATGCAACAACACATTCACAGGGAGGGAAGTGTAGGTCCAGCATCGGGTGAACAAGACCAAACAGGAGGGAGGGAGGGTGTCAAAGCATCAGGTGGAACAAGCATCACACATGGAGGGAGGAAGGTGTGGGTCCAGCATCACGGTGAGCAAGACCACACAGAGGGGAGGGTTAGGTCTAGCATCAGGGTGAACTAGACCACAGGGGAGGTGTAGGTCTGTCAGGTAACAAGACCACACACAGGAGGGAGGGTTTAGGTTTCAGTATCAGGGTGAACTAGACCAAACAGGAGGGAGGGTGTAGGTTCAGCATCAGGGTGAAATAACACTCACAGGAGGGGAGGGACATGGTGTCTCAGCATCAGGGTGAACAAGACACAAAGGAGGGAGGCTCAGCATCAGGTGAAACAAGACACACAGGAGGGAGGGAGGGAGGTGTAGGTTTAGCATTAGGGGTGAACAAGACTTACAGGAGGGAGTGTGTAGGTTCAGCATCAGGGTGAACAAGGTCACACAGGAGGGAGGGTGTAGGCTCAGCATCACGGTGAACAAGACAATGACAGGAGGGAGGTAGGTTCAGCATCAGGTGAAACAAGGCCCACAGGAGGGAGGGTGTAGGTTCAGCACAGAGGGAAACACACACACAGAGGGAGTTGTTGGCCCAGCATCAGGGTGAAATAAGCACTCACAGGAGGAGGGGTATGTAGGTCTCAGCATCAGGGTGAATATGATCACACAGGAGGAGGTGTAGGCTCAGCATCAGGTGAACTAAGACCACACAGGGGGAGGGTGTAGGCTCAGCCAGGGTGTAGACACATCACACAGGAAGGGTGTAGGCTCAGCATCAGGGTGTAACAAGATTCTACAGAGGGAGGTGTAGTATCAGGTTGAACACAAGACATGCAGGAGAGGGAGGGGTAGGCTCAGCACAGAGAGAACAAGACTACACACGAAAGAGGGGTGTAGGCTCAGCATTGTGGAGAACAAGACGTTACAGGAGGGAGGTATAGGCTCAGCATTGGGGTGAACAAACAGGAAGGGAGGGTAAGTTCAGCATCAGGGTGAACACACACAGGAGGGAGGGAGGGTGTAGGGTCAGCATCACGGAACAAGCACACAGGAGGGAGGGTTTAGGCTCAGCATCAGGGTGAACTAGATGACACAGGAGGGGAGGGTGTAGGTTCAGCATCAGGGTGAACAAGACACACAGGGGAGGGGGTAGGCTCAGCATCAGGGTGAACAAGACCAGCAGGGAGGGAGGGAGGATGTAGGCTCAGCATTGTGGGTGAATGGACACACAGGTGGGGAGGGTGTAGGCTCAGCATCAGGTAATAACATTTGCCACAGTGGGGAGGTGTAGGCTCAGCATTGTGGGTGAATGCACTACAGGGAAGGTGTAGGTTCAGCATTGGGTGTACAAACCAACAGAGGGAGGTGGGGTGCAGTATCAGGGGTAGTCAAGATGACACAGAGGGAGGGAGGCCCAGTATCAGGGGTGTAACACTCACACAGGTGGGAAGGGGTGTTCAGCATCAGGGTGAACAAGGATTCTGCGAGAGGGAGTGTAGGCAGTATCAGGTTACACGACACAGAGGGAGTGAGTGTGTAGGTTCAGCATCAGAGAGGCACACACACGTAAAGAGAGGTGTAGGCTCAGCATTGTATAACAAGATTTATACAGAGGGAGGCATGGTGTTCAGTATTGGGTAGGTGCACACACAGGGGGGAGGTGTAGGCTCAGCATGCAAAGACTACAGGGAGGGAGAAGGGAGAGGTAAAGTATTGGGGGTGAATAAGACACACAGAATGGAAAGTAGGTTCAGCATTGGGTAACAAGCATCACAGCAGGGAGGTGCAGTATCAGGTGGACAAGTGACAGAGGAAGGAGGGAGAGTAGGTTTTGAACATGCTGAATAAGGCACATAGAGAAGGTGTGTATGTTTATATTTGATAAACATGACACACATGAGGAGGGAGGTGTAGGCTCAGCATCAGGTGAAAAGACACAGCAGGGAGAGTTTGTAGGTCCAGCATCAGGGTGAAGTGAAGACGACACAGAAGGAAGGGTGTAGGTCTCTGCATTAGGGTGAACTCTGATCACACAGGAGGGAGTTGTAGGTCAGGGCGATTGTAAGAACAAGACGACACAGGGGGGAGGTGTAGGCTCAGCATTTGTAAATACACTCACAGGAGGGATGGTGTAGTTCAGCATCAGGGGTGTAACAAGCACTCAAACAGGTGGGGAGGGATGGTGTAGGTTTAAAGCTAGGTGAAATACACACAGGAGTGAGGTGTGTGGCTCAGCACATGGAGCAACAGAACACACAGGGGGAGGGTGTAGGCTCAGCATTCGGAAGGACAACACTATGAGAGGGGAGGGATGGTGTAGGTTCAAAGCTAGGGGTGAACACCACACAGGAGGGGAGGTAGGTACAGTATCAAGGTGAACAAGATGACAGAGGAGGGAGGGAGGGTGTAGGTCTGGCATCAGGTAACAAGACCACATAGAGGGGAGGGTGTATGTTCAGCATTCACAAACACGTATCACACAGGAGAGAGGGAGGTGTAGTCTGTCATCAGGTGAAAAACACGACACAGCAGGGAGGGAGGGTGTAGACTCAGCATCATGCAGAAAAGACGACACAGCAGGGAGGGAGGTGTAGGCTCAGCATCAGGTGAACAAGATGACACACAGAAGGAAGGGTGTAGGCTCAGCATTTGAAATAACAAGCACACAGATGGTGGGTGTAGTCTGCAGCATCAGGGTGAATACATCAAACAGGTGGGAGATGGTAGGCTGAAGCTAGGTGAATGCACAAACAGAGGGAGGTAGGCTCAAACATCAGGGGTGAACAAGAATCAGACAGGGAGGGAGGGGAGGGGTAGGCTCAGCATCAGGTGAACTCAGACCACACAGGAGGGAGGTAGGTCACCATCAGGGGTGAACTAGACCAAGAGGGGAGGGTGCAGGTTCCAGCATCAGGTGAACTAGACCACACAGGAGGGAGGGTGCAGGTCTGGCCCATCAGGTGAATCAGACCACACAGGAGGGAGGCAGGCTCAGCATCAGGCTGAATTGCACACAGGGAGGGAGGGTGTAGGCTCAGCATCAGGGTGAACCCAGACCACACAGGAGGGAGGTGTAGGTCACCATCAGGTGAACCCACACAGGAGGGGAGGTGTAGGCTCAGCATCAGGTGAATAGACCACACAGAGGGAGGTGTAGGTCTACCATCAGGGGAAATTGTACTCACATAGGAGGGAGGTGTGTCACCATCAGGTGAATTAGACCACAGAGGGAGGGGTAGGCTCAGCCATCAGGTGAACATTTCACACAGGAGGGGAGGTGTAGGCTCAGCATTGGGTGTGAACAGACCACACAGGAGGGGGAGGTGCAGGCTCACCATCAGGTGAACTAGCCACACAGGAGGGAGGGTGTAGGTTCACCACTAGGGTGAAATAGACCACAGGAGGGAGGGTGTAGGTCAGCATCGGTGAATCAGGCCAGGGGAGGGTGTGTAGGTACATCAGGGTGAACAAGACCACACAGGAGGGAGGGTGTAGGTCTGGCATCAGGTGAACCAGGACCACACAGGAGGGAGGGTGTAGGTCCTGCCATCAGGTGAACAGACTACACAGGAGGGAGGGTGTAGGCCAGCATCAGGTGAATTAGACCACACAGGAGGGAGGGTGTAGGTCCAGCATCAGGGTGAACTAGACCACACAGGGAGGGAGGGTGTAGGTCTGTGCATCAGGTGAACAGGACCACACAGGAGGGAGGGGTGTAGGCCTGCATCAGGTGACAACACACAGAGGAGGGAGGGTGTAGCTCACCATTGGTGAACCAGACCAACAGGGAGGGGTGTAGGCTCACCATCAGGGTGAACCAACCACACAGGAGTGGGAGGGTGTAGGTCACCATCAGGGGTGAACTAGACCACAGGGAGGGGTGTAGGTCCAGCATCAGGTGAAAGACCACACAGGAGGGAGGTGTAGGCTCAGCATCAGGTGAACAAGATCACACAGGTGTGGAGGGTCTCACCATCAGTTGAATCCAGACCACACAGGAGGGAGTGGGGTGAGTCCAGCATCAGGGTGAACTAGACCACAGGAGGAGGGTGCATCAGCATCAGGGTGAACTAGACCACACAGAGGGAGGGGTGTAGGTTCAGCATCAGGGTGAACTAGACCACACAGGAGGGAGGGTGTAGGCCCAGCACAGTGAACTAGACCACACAGGGAGGGAGGGTGTAGGCTCAGCATCAGGGTGAACAAGACCACACAGGAGGGAGGGTGTAGGTTCAGCATCAGGGTGA
>NW_024753211.1:0-25570 GCF_018991925.1 Homarus americanus
TTTTTTTTCAGGTAGCCTTTCTGATTTCTAGCTTTCATTTCAGTATTTCAAAGATAATTTGCGTACCTGGCAGTGTCTGAGGTGTACCTGAAGTGTCTGAGGTGTAACTCATATGTCATGGTACCTGGGAATGTCATGGTGCACCTGGGAGGCAAGGAGGTGCATCAGGGAGTGACAGAGGAGCACCTAGAGTGTACATAAAATGGGGAGTAGCGGCCTGGAGGAACTTGGGATGTCAGAGGTACCTGGGAGTTCAGAGAGAACCTGGGAGTGTCAGAGTGTGTATCAGAGCGCTGGAGTGTGTACCTGGGAGGCAGGAGGTGGTCAGTGGGGCACCTGGGAGTGTCAGAGGTGTACCTGGGAGCAAGCCGGAGTTGTACCTGGAAGTGTCGGGAGAGGTGACCTGGGAGCGTCCTGAGGTGTACCTGGGAGCATCAGAGGTGTACCTAGACGGGAGGCACCATCTGAGTGCACCAAGGAGTGTCAGAGAGGTGTACCTGGGAGTCCCAGAGGTGACCAGGGAGGTCAGAGACCTGGGAGTGCCAGAGGTGTACCTGGGAGTATCGGAGGTGTACCTGGGAGGTCAGGGGTGTACCTGAGTGTCGGAGGTGAAACGAATGTCACAGGTGTACCAGGAGTATCAGTGAGCACCTGGGAGTCTCAAAGGTGTACCTGGGAGTATCTGAGGTGTCTTGAATATTGGAGGTGTACCTTGAATATCGGAGGTGTACCTAGGAGTGTCGGAGTTGTACCTGGGAGTGGACTGAGCCAAAGCAACACCAGGAGTATCAGAGGCAACAGGAGTACGTCAGTGAAGGCCCAGAGTCTGTGACCTGGGAGCATCGGAGGCACCTGGGAACACGGAGGTGTACCTGGGAATATCGGAGGTACCAGGATGTCAGAGGAGCACTGGGAGTGTCAGAGGCATCAGATATCGAAGGTGTACCTGGAGGAGCCTGGAGGTGTACCTGGGAGTGTCAGAGGTACCCGGAGTATCAGAGGTGTACCTGGGAGTGTCAGAGGTGTTCTCGGGAGGTCAGGGGTGTAACTGGGAGTCCCGGAGGTGTAACTGGGAATGTCAGAGGTGTAACCAGAGCCAGTGGAAGTCTCACCAAGGTGCCCTGAGCATCAGAGGGTACCTGGGAATATCGGAAGTACCTGAATATCGGAGGGTACCTGCATGTGTCAGAGGTGTACCTGGGAGTGTCGGAGATGTACCTGAGCACAGAGAGCACCTGGGATTATCAGGAGGTACCTGGTACTGTCAGAGGTGTACCAGAATGTCAGTGAGTACTTGGGAGTGTCAGAGGTGTACCCCTGGAGTGTCAGAGGTACTGGGAGGTCAGAGCACTGGAGTGCGATGTACCAACTGTGAAAGTGTACCTGGGAATGTCGAGGCACCTGGGAGTGTCGGAGGTGTGGCACTGAGGCAGAGGCCAGTGACACCAGAGTGCAAAATTGCAGGTCAGAGGTACCTAGGACCGAGTGTCAAGGAACCTGGGAGTGTCAGAGGTACCTGGGAGTGTCAGAGGTGCACCTGAGTGTCAGAGGTGCACCTGGGAGTGTGGGAGGTACCGTGGAGAAAGGCACTGGGAGTGTCGGAGGTGTTCCTGGAGAGTCGGAGGTGAACTGGGAGGTCAGAGGTGCACATGGGAGGTCAGAGGTACCTGGGAGGTCAGTGTGGTACCTAGAGTGCTGAGGTGATCTGGAGTGTCAGAGGGTGCCTAGGAGTGTCAGAGGTGCACTTGGAGGTCAGAGGCACCTGGGAGTGTCTGAGGCACCTGGGAGTGTTCGAGGTGTACCTGGCAGTGACTGAGGTGTACCTGGCAGTGCTCTAGGTAACTGGCAGTGTCATGGTACCTGGGAGTGTCATGGTGGACCTGGGAGTGTTAGAGGTGTATCAGGAGTGGGCAGAGGAGCACCCAGAGTGTCAGAGGTGTACCTGGAGGCACTGAGCAATGAAGGGAGGTACCTGGGAGGCTGGGGAGGTGCACCTGGGAGGTCAGTGAGTGGTCAGAGGTGTACCTGGCAGTGCTCAGGTACCTGGGAGGTCAGAGGTGGCCTGGAGGTCTGAGGTACCTGGGAGTGTCACGGTGTACCTGGGAGTGGCATAGGTGTAACAGGAATGCCATGGAGCACCTGGATGTCAAAGGTGTACCTGGTAGGTCAAAGGTGTACTTGGGAGTGCTCAGAGGTGTACCTGGGAGGCAGCGTGTACCTGGGAGTGTCTGAGGTACCTGGGAGTGTCAGAGGTTTGCCTAGGCATGTCAGAGGTGCACTTGAGTGCCAGAGGTGCACCTTGAGTGTCTGAGGTGTACCTGGGAGTGTCTGAGGTGTACCTGGCAGTGTCTGGAGGTGTACCTGAAGGTGAGGTGACCAGGAGTGTCAGCGGTGTACCTGGGAGCAAGTCAATGGGCAGCACCTGGGAGGCAGAGGTATCAGGAGGACAGAGAGCACCTAGGAGTGTCACAGGTGTGCCTGGGAGGCCAAAGGTGTACCTGGGAGTGTCGGAGATGAACCTGGGAGTGTCACAGGTGCCCGGGAGTGTCGGAGGTGTACCTGGGAGTGTCAGAGGTGTACCAGGAATGTCAATGGGGTACTGGGAGTGTCAGAGGTACCTGGGAGTGTCGGAGTTGTACCTGGAGTGTCGGAGGCGGACCTGTGAGTGTCTGAGGTGAACCTGGGAGTATCAGAGGTGTACCTGGGAGCACCGGAGGTGTACCTGGGAGTCTCAGAGGTGAACCAGGGAGTGTCAGAGAGTACCATGCAGAGGTGTACCTGGGAGCACGATAAAATGGAGTTTGGGGGTGTAACTGGGAGTTTAAAAGGTGTACCTGGGAGTATTCGAGGTGTTCCTTGAATATACCGGAACAATATCGGGGTGTACCTAAGAGTGCCTGGAACATCAAGCAATGGAGGCGGACCTGGGAGTGTCAGAGGTACCAGATCAGAGGTGTACCTGGAGGAGGTACCGAATGTCAGAGGCACCAGGAGTGTCAGAGGTACCTGGGAGTCTCAAAGGTGTACCTGGGAGGTCTGAGGTACCTGAGAGTGTCAGAGGTGTGCCTAGGCATGTCAGAGATGCACTTGGGAGTGTCAGAGGTGCACCCATGTCTGGAGGTACCTGGGAGTGTCTGAGGTACTGGCAGTGTCTGAGGTGTGTGTGAGGTGTAACTGAGCAGTGTACCTGGGAGGTTGAAGGCACCTGGGATAGAGGTGTATGAGGGAGTGACAGAGGAGTACTCAGAGTGACATAGGTGTGCCTGGGAGGCACTGGGAGGATGAACCTTGAGTGTCCACAGGTGTATCTGGGAGTGTCGGAGGTACCTGGGAGGTCAGAGGTGTACCAGGGAATGTCAATGGGGTACCTGGGAGGTCAGAGGTGTACCTGGGGTGTCGGAGTTGTACCTGGGAGTGTCGGAGGCGGACCTGAGAGTGTCTGAGGTGTACCTGGGAGCATCAGAGGTGCACCTGGGAGCACGGGAGGCCTGGGAGTCTCAGAGGTGGAACCAGGAGAGTCAGAGAGGAGCACCTGGGAGTGCCAGAGGTGTACCTGGGAGCACGGGAGGTACCTGGGAGTGCCAGGTAACTGTGAGTTCAAAAGGTACCTGGGAGCATCTGAGGTGTCTTGAATACGGAGGTACCTGGGAATATCGGAGGCACCAGAGGAGTGTCGGAGTTGCACCTGGGAGTAAGGACCTGGGAGTGTCAGAGGTGTACCTAGGAGCATCAGAGGTGTACCTGGGAGTGTCAGAGGTGTACCTGGGAATGTCAGAGGCATACCAGGAGTGCCTGCGAAGCACCTGAATGTCATACCTGGGTGTATCGGAGGTGTACCTGGGAATATCGGAGGTACCTGGGAATATCGGAGGTGTACCAGGAGGTCAGAGGAGCACCTGGGAGGCAGAGGCCTGGGAGTATCGAAGGTGGGAGAATGGAGGTGTACCTGGAGAGGTCAGAGGTGTACCTGGGAGTATCAGAGGTGACCTGGGAGGCCAGGAGGTGTACCTGGCAGTGTCAGGGGTGTAACTGGGAGTCTCGGAGGTGTAACTGGGAATGTCAGAGGTGTACCAGGTGTCAGTGGCACCAAGTCCCCAAAGGTGTTCCTGGGAGTATGAGAGGGGTACCTGGGAATATCGGAGGTACCTGGGAATATTGAGGCCTGTATGTGTCAGAGGTGTACCTGGGAGTGTCGGAGGTACCTGGGAGGTCACAGAGTACCTGAGGTCAGAGAAGCACCAGGAGTGTCACAGGAGTAACTGGGAGGTGGAGAGGTGTACCACTGCAGAGTGTGAGAGTTGCACCAGGGAGTGTCTGAGGTGTACCTGGGAGGGTCAGAGGCACCTGGGAGTGTCAGAGGTGTACCTGGGATTACTGGAGGCACCTGGGACCAGTGTGTAACTGGGATTGTCAGAGGTGTACCTGGGAGCATCAGAGATGTACCTGGAAGTGTCTGAGGTGTACCTGGGAGTGTCGGAGGTGTACCTGGGAGTGTCAGGTGTACCTGGGAGTGTCAGAGGTACCTGGGAGTGTCAGAGGTGTACCTGGGAGGTCAGAGGTGTACCTGGGAGGCCATGGTGTACCTGGGAGGGAGAGGTGTACTGGGAGTGTCTGAGGTGTACCTGGGAGGTCAGCTTTGTACCTGGGAGTGTCTGAGGTGTACCTGGGAGGCCAGAGGTGCCTAGAGAGTCAGAGGTGCACTTGGGAGGTCAGAGGTGCACCTGGAGAATCCAAGGCTCCTGGGAGTGTCTTAGGTGTACCTGGTAGTGGTCTGAGGTGTACCTGGCAGTGTCTGGAGGTGTAACTGGCAGTGCTGGGGTACCTGGGAGGCTGGACCCACCGGGAGTGTTAGAGGTGATTCAGGAGCAGAGGAGCACCTAGGAGTGTCAGAAGTGTACCTGGGAGTGTCAGAGGAGTACCTGGAGTGCTGTGAAGTCACCTGGGAGGTCAGAGATGTACCTGGGAGGTCAGAGGTGATCTGGCAAGTCGGACGTACCTGGGAGTGTCAGAGGCAAAGGAATGTCAGGAGCACCTGGGAGTGCAGAGTGTAACTGGGAGTGTCGGGGTTGTAGCCTTGAGTGTCTGAGGCGTGACCTGGAGGTCAGAGGGTACCGCGTATCAGAGGTGTACCTTGGAGCACGGGAGGTTACATGGGAATATATGAGGTGCCACGGGGAGTGCCAGAGGTGTACCTAGGAGTGCTCAGATGTACCTGGGAGTGTCTGAGTTGTACTGGGAGTGTCGGAGGCGACCTGGGAGTGTCAGAGGTGTACCTGGGAGTATCAAAGGTGTACCAGGAGTGTCAGAGCAATGGTACAAGTCAGAGGCATACCAGGAGTGTCAGTGAAGTACCGAGGAGCCCAATGGTGTACCTGGAGCACGGAGGTGTACCAATATCGGAGTGTGTACCTGGGAATATCGGAGGTGTACCACGGAGTGCTCAGAGAGCACCTGGGAGTGTCAGAGGTGTACCTGGGAGCATCGGAGGTACCTGGGAGCACGAGGTGTACCAGAGGTCAGAGGTGTACCTGGGAGTGTCGGAGGTGTACCTGGGAGTGCTCAGGAGGTGTTCCTGGGAGAGTTCTGAGGTACCTGGGAGGTCTGGAGGTACCTGGGAGGCCTGGGGTACCTGGGAGGTCAGAGAAGAAACCAGGAGTGTCACAGAGTACCTGGAGTGTGAGAGGGTGTACCACTGCGAGGTGAGAGTTGCACCCAGGCGCCCGAGGTACCTGGGAGGTCAGAGGTACCTGGGAGTGTCAGAGGTACCGTACATTGGAGATATCGAGGTACCTGGGATTGTCAGAGGTGTACCTGGGAGTATCAGTGGTGTACCTGGGAATATCGGAGGTGTACCTGAATATCGGAGGTGTACCTGGGAGGTCAGAGGTGTACCAGAGTGTCACAGGAGCACCTGGGATTGTCGTGCACCTGGCAGTGTCAGAGGTGTACCCGGGGAGTGTCACGCCGGGGGAGGTCGGACGTACCCGTGGAGCCAGAGGTGCACCAGGGAATGTCACGGAGCACGGGAGCGTCAGAGGCACCGGATGCCGAGGCGGCCTGGATAAGCGATGGCACCGGTGGCGGCGCGGTACCGGGGAGCAAGCGAGGTGTAACCGGGAGGCCAGAGCAAAACCTGGGGAGTGTCAGAGGTGTACGGGAGTGTTTATGCGCACCTGAGAACTGGCGGCAGAGGCCCAGTGGTCACCACAGCCCGAGACCCGGTGTGTTTTATTGCAACCTGGGCAGCCGAAGCGGTGTACCTGGGAGTGTTGAAGCGGTAACTGGTAAAAGCGAGGCGTGCATCAGGAGTGACAGAGGAGCACCGGAGATGCACTGGGAGCACAGCACCAGATACTGGAGGCCTAGGTGCAACTGGGAGTCTCGGAGGTGTAACTGGGAATGAGTGTACCAGGGAGTACCAGCAGAGTGCCTCAGAGTCTCAAACAGTACCTGGAGCATCAGAGGGGGCACCAAGATTTGGAAGTGTACCTGGGACATTTTGAGTGTACCTGGGGAGTGTCAGAGACCAGATGTCGAGGCACCAGATGCCACATGAGCAGACGATTGAGGTACCCAAGCAGTGTCAGAGATGTACCAGGGAATGTCAGTGGAGCACGTGGGAGACCTGTAGAGGCACCAGAGCCAGAGGCACCTGGATGTCAGAGGCACTGGAGTGCCAGAGGTGGGATGTCAGAGGTACTGGAGCAAGCCAGAGGTGTACCTGGGAGCACAGAAATGGAGTGCTGAGGCCTGGGAGCATGACGGTACCTGGGAGCACAGATGTACCTGGGAGTGCTGAGGGCCTGAGTGCCTGAGGCATGTCTGAGGGATATCTGGGAGGTGGGAGGTTCGAGGCACCGGAGGTCAGAGGTGTCCGGGAGTGTCGTGATGCGGAGCGCGAGCAAAATCATGGCGTCGGGGCGGTGCCTGATGTCGAAACGGAGCGGTCAGAGGTGAACGTGAGGCTGAGGTGTACTTGGGAGCACCAGAAAACGAGAGTGTTCGAGGTGTACCTGGGAGGAAAATGCAAAATTTTAGAGGTCAGAGGTACCTGGGGAGTATCAGAGATGTACCTGGCGTCAGAAAAAACGGCGTCAGGGTGCACCGGGAGTTCAGGTGCACCAGGTTGAACAGAGTGTTGGGTGAGCACCCGAAACCAGCAACACGATGCACCAACATCGGCAGATGCACCAGAGCGTCGCAAAATGAGGATACCGCAGACACCAGATCATGTCGAATCGATATGTTCTGGAATGGATACAGATGCCCAGAGGCACTGAGAAAACGGAGCACTGATGTTGAGGTGTGTACCTGGGAGGAGAGAAGATGTTTATACCACAAAATGATAAAACAGAAACAAAAACAAAGAAAATTATGTCAAAAATTGTAGAGAATGTCAACAGATATCTGAAAAACAGAGAACAGATGTCATACTGAAAATGAGGTGAAATTGAGTGTCATGGTACCTGGGAGTGTTGCAGTACCTGGGAGGAAAGAGTATTCAGAGGACAGGAGGAGAACAGATACTAAGTAGGTACCTGGAGTGTCATAGGTGGCACTGGAAGGCCAGAGGTGTACCTGGAGCACGGAGGCAACCTGGGAGCGGAGATGAACCTGGGAGTGCCAGAGGCGGACCTGGAGTGTCGGGAGATGTACCTGGGAGCAACAGAGGTACCAGAACTCCAGATGCCAGAGGTACCTGGGAATGTCAAAGGTATACCAGAGCAGAAGCACACGGAGTTCAGATGTACCGGCAGCCAGCAGGGCCTTGGAATATCAGAGGTACCTGGGAACAATTCAGAGGTGTAACTGGGAGTGTCAGAGGTACCTGGGAGGTCTGAGGTGTACCTGGGAGCACAGAGGTGCACCTGGGAGGGCGAGGCATCAAGCCAGAGGTACCTGGGAGGTCAGAGACAGCCTGGGAGTGCTGAGGTGTGGGAGGTTGTGTAACTGGGAGTCTCGTAGGTGTAACTGGAATGTCAGAGGCAACCAGGAGTGCCAGTGAGTACCTGGGAACCCAAAGGTGACCGGATTATCAGTGGTGTACCTGGGAACATCGGAGGTGTACCTGGGAATATCGGGGTACCTGGGAGGCAGAGGTGCAACGTATCCGGAGGTGTACCAGGAGTGTCACAGGATACCGGGATTGCCAGAGGTGTACCTGGAAGTGTCAGAGGTGTACCTGGGAGTGTCAGAGATGTACCTGGGAGTGCAGAGGTGTATCTGGGAGGTCGAACGTACCTGGGAGGTCAGAGGTGAACCAGGAATGTCAATGAGCATTGGAGGTCAGAGGTACCTGGGAGGCGTCAGAGGTGTACCTTGGAGGTTAGGAGGGTACCTGGGAGGCCAGGGGCAGTACCTGAGTGTCGGAGGTGTACCTGGGATCAGGAGAAGTGTACCTGGGAGGTCTGAGGTGCACCTGGCAGTGTCGGAGGTACCTGGCAGTGTCAGCGGTGTACCTGGGAGTGGCATAGGTGTAACAGGGAAGTCAGTGAGCACCTGGGAGGTCAAAGGTACCTGGGAGGTCAGAGGTGTACTTGGGAGTGTCAGAGGTGTACCTGGGAGGTCAAAGGTGTACCTGGGAGTGTCTGAGGTACCTGGGAGGTGGGAGAGGTGTGCCTAGGCAGAGGTGCATTCTAGCACGAGGCACCTGGTCTGAGGTGTACCTGGGAGTGCCTGAGGTGTACCTGGCAGTGTCTGAGGTGTACCTGGAAGTGTCTGAGTAAAACTGGCAGTGTCACGGTGTACCTGGGAGTGTCACGGTGCACCTGAGAGTAAGTAGAGGCATCAGAGCACAGGAGGAGTACAGGAGTGTCATAGGTGTACCTGAGGTCAGAGGTGTACCTGGGAGAGTCAGAGGTACCTGGGAGGTCAGAGGTGTACCTGGGAGTGTCGGAGATGAACCTGGGAGTGTCAGGAGGTGATCTGGGAGTGTCGGAGGTGCACCTGGGAGGTCAGAGGTGTACCAGGGATTGTCGTGGAAGTGCCCTGGAGTGTCAGAGGTGTACCTGGGAGTGTCGGAGTTGTACCTGGGAGGTCGGAGGCGTGACCTGGGAGTGTCTGAGGCACCGGAGCATCTCAGGTGTGCCTGGGAGGCCGGAGGTGTACCTGGGAGTGTCAGGTGTACCTAGGGAGAGTCTGAGGTGTACCTGTGAATATCTGAGGTACCAGGAGTGTCAGAGGTGTACCTGGGAGTCTCAGAGGTGAACCAGGAGGCCGAGGAGACCTGGAGTGTCAGAGGTGTACCTGGGAGTATCGGAGGTGCCTGGGATTATCAGGGGTGTAACTGGGAGTGCCGGAGGTGAACCCAGTGCCGACACCAGGGAGTCAGTGAGCCTGGGAGTCTCAAAGGTGTACCTGGGAGTATCAGAGGCACTGGGAACACGGAAGTGTACCTGGGAATATCGGAGGTGTACCTGGAAGTGTCAGAGGCAAATGGAGGTGTACCTGGGAGGTCAGAGGTGTCCCTGGGAGTGTTCGAGGTGTACCTAGGGAGTGTCTGAGGTGTACCTGGGAGTGCCTGAGTTGTACCTGGGAGTGTCAGAGAAGTACCAGGAGTGTCGCCAGAGTGCCTGGGAGTGAGAGAAGTGTACCACTGCGAGTGTGAGCGTTACCGAGGAGTGTCTGAGGGTAACTGGGAGGGTCAGAGGTGTACCTGGGAGTGTCAGAGGTGTACCTGAGAGCATCGGGAGGTGTACCTGGGAGTATCTGAGGTGTACCTGGGATTGTCAGAGGTGTACCTGGGAGCATCAGAGATGCCCTGGGATGTCGAGGTGTACCTGGGAGTGTCGAGGCACCTGGCAATGTCAGTGGTGTACCTGGGAGTGTCAAGGTGCACCAGGGAATATCATTGGAGTACCTGGGAGTGTCAAAGGTGTACCTGGGAGTGTCAGAGGGCATCAGTGCCAGTACCTGGGAGTGTCAGCAGAACCTGGGAGTGTCAGAGGTGTACCTGGGATTGTCAGGAGGTGTACCTGGGAGTGGTCAACAGGTGTACCTGGGAGGTCAAGCGGTGTACTGAGAGTACGGGAGGTGTACCTGGGAGAGGAGAAGAGAACTGGGAGTGTCGGAGGTGTACCTGGGAGTGTCGGAGGTACCTGGGAGTGCTAGGAGGTGGGACTCTGGCGTCTGAGGCAAACGTGAGCAGGCGGCACCTGGGAGGTCTGAGGGTACCTGGGAGGTCGGAGGTGTGCCTAGAGTGTCAGAGGCACCTGGGAGTGTCAGAGGCACCTTGGAGAATCTGAGGTGTACCTGGAGTGTCTTAGGTGCACCTGGTAGTGTCTGGAGGTACCTGGCAGTGTCTGAGGTGTAACTGGCAGTGTCATGGTGAACCTGGGAGTGTCGGAGGCACCTGGGAGTGTCACAGGTGACTTGGAGTGTCGGAGGTGTACCTGGGAGCAAGCCGGGAGGTACCTGGGAGGCCTGGAGGTACCTGGAGCACGGAGGTGTACCCAGAGCATGAGGTACCTGGGAGGTCGAGGTGCACCTGGGAGGTCAGAGGGAACCTGGGAGTGTCTGAGGTGTACCTGGGAGAGCTGAGTACCTGGAGGCCTGGGGAAACCTGGAATCAGAGAAGAACCAGGGAGTGTCACAGGAGTACCTGGGAGTGTGAGAGGTGTACCACTGTGAGTGTGAGAGTTGTACCTAGGAGTGTCTGAGGTGCACTGGGAGGTCAGAGGTGGTACCTGGGAGGTCAGAGGTGTACCTGGGAGCACGGGAGGTGTACCTGGGAGCATCTGAGGTGTACCTGGGATTGTCAGAGGTACCTGGGAGCATCAGTGGTGTACCTGGGAATATCGGAGGGGTACCTGGGAATATCGGAGGTGTACCTGAGAGTGTCAGAGGTTTACCAGGAGTGTCACAGGAGTACCTGGGATTGTCAAAGGTGTACCTGGCAGTGTCAGAGGTGTACCTGGGAGGTCAGAGATGTACCTGGGAGTGTCAGAGGTGTATCTGGGAGTGTCACGGGTACCTGTGAGTGTCAGAGGTACCAGGAATGTCAATGGAGTACTGGGAGTGTCAGAGGTGGGAGTGTCGTGAGGTACTGGAGTGTTAGAGGTACCTGGGAGTGTGAGAAGGTACCTGGGAGGAGCGGAGGTACCTGGGAGTGTCGGAGGTGCACCTGGGAGTGTCAGAGGTGCACTTGGGAGTGTCCGAGGTGTACCTGGGAGTGTCATGGTACCTGGGAGTGTCTGAGGTGTACCTGGGAGGTTGAGAGGTGTGCCTAGGGAGGCAGAGGTGCACCTGGAGAGTCAGAGGCACCTGGAGAATCTGAGGTGTACCTGGAGTGTTCCTAGGTACCTGGTAGTGTCTGGAGGTGTACCTGGCAGCTGCGATGGTGCAACTGGCAGTGTCAAGTGGCCTCTGGGAGTGCTGGGGGTGGGACCCAGTGTTAGAGGTGTATCAGGGAGTGACAGAGAGCAACCTAGGAGTGTCAGAGGTGTACCTGGGAGGTCAGAGGTGTACCTGGGAGTGTCAGAGGGTACCTGGGAGGCCAGAGATGTACCTGGGAGGCCAGAGGTATTCTGGGAGTGTCGGACGCATACCTGGGAGGTCAGAGAGTAACAGGGAATGTCAGGTGGAGAACCTGGGAGTGTCAGAGGTGCACCTGGGAGTGTCGGAGTTGTACCTGGGAGGCACGAGGCGGACCGGGAGTGTCAGAGGTACCTGGGCGTATCAGAGGTGAACCTGGAGACGGGAGGTGTACCTGGGAATATCTGAGGGTACCAGAGTGTCAGAGGTACCTGGGAGCAGCCAGAGGTGTACTCCAAAGGTCGGAGTGGCCTGGGAGAGGTCGGGAGTGACCTGGGAGTGTCAGAGAGGTACCTGGGAGGCAGAGGTACCAGAGAGTCAGAGGTACCTGAATGTCAGAGGTATACCAGGAGTGTCAGTGAAGTACCTGGGAGTCTCAATGTTGTACCTGGCACTGGAGGTGTACCTGGGAATATCGGAGGTGTACCTGGGAATATCGAGGTGTACCACGGAGCCAGGAGGACCTGGGAGTGTCAGAGGTACCTGGCACCTGGGAGGTACCAAGATGAGGTGTACCTGGGAGCACAGAGGTGTACCTGGGAGCATCAGAGGTACCTGGGAGTGACAGAGGTGCACGGGAGTCAGGTGCAACTGGGAGTCCGGAGGTGTAACTGGGAATGTCAGAGGTACCAGGGAGGTCAGTGGAGTACCTGGGAGTCTCAAAGGTGTACCTGGGAGTATCAGAGGGTACCTGGGAATGAAGTACCTGAATATCGGAGGTACCTGGGAGAGTGGGAGAGGTACCTGGAGTGTCGGAGGTGTACCTGGAGAGTCATAAGTGAGTGGTACGGGATTATCAGAGGTGTACCTGGCAAGTCAGAGATGTACCAGGGAATGTCAGGGGAGCACTTGGGAGTCTCAGAGAGGTGTACCTGGGAGTGTCAGAGGTACCTGGAGTGTCAGAGGTACCTGGGAGCCAGAGGTGTACCTGGGAGTGTCAGGAGGTGTACCTGGGAGGTCAGAGGTGTACCTGGGAGTGTCAGAAATGCACATGGGAGTGTCAGAGGTGTATCTGGGAGCAAGTCGGACGTGTACCTGGGAGGTCAGAGGTGTACCTGGGAGTGTCAGAGGTGTACCTGGAGAGTCGGAGGTGTACCGAAGTGTCTGGGTACCTGGAGTATCTGGGGTGTACCTGGGAGTGTCTGAGGTGTACCTGGGAGTGTCAGAGGTGTCCCTGGGAGTGTCGGAGGTGTACATGGAGTGTCAGTGGTGTACCTGGCAGTGTCAGAGGTGTACTTGGGAGTGTCAGAGGCCTGGCAAGTACCTGGGAGGTCTGAGGTACCTGGGAGGTCAGAGGTGTGCCCAGGAGTGTCAGAGGTGCACTTGGGAGTGTCAGAGGTGCACCTGGAGAATCTGGAGGTGACCTGGGAGTGTTCAGGGTGTACCTGGTGTCTGAGGTGCACCTGGCAGTGTTTTAGGTAACCGCAGTGTCAGCGGTGTACCTGGGAGTGTCAGCGGTGACCTGGCAGTGTTAGAGGTGTATCAGGGAGACAGAGGAGTACCTAGGAGTGTGGGTGGTGTACCTGGGAGGTCAGAGGTACCTGGAGGCCAGAGGTGTACCTGGGAGTGTCAGGAGATGTACCTGGGAGTGTCAGAGGTGTATCTGGGAGTGTCGGACGATACCTGGGAGTGTCAGAGGTGTAACAGGGAATGTCAGGAGAACCTGGGAGTGCAGAGGTGTACCTGGGAGTGTCGGAGTTGTACCTGGGAGTGTCTGGAGGCGGCCTGGGAGTGTCAGAGGTGTACGGGCGTGCAGAGGTGAACCGGGAGTATCGGAGGCACCTGGAATATCTGAGGTGTACCAGGGAGTGTCAGGAGGTCCTGGGAGGTCAGGAGGTGTACCTGGAAGTGTCGGAGTTGTACCTGGAGACGGAGGCGGACCTGGGAGTGTCAGAGGTGTACCTGGGAGTATCAGAGGTGTACCAGAGTGTCAGAGGTGTACCTGGAATGTCAGAGGCATACCAGGAGTCAGTGAAGTACCTGGGAGTCTCAAAGCTGTACCTGGGAGCACGGAGGTGTACCTGGGAATACGGAGGTGTACCTGGGAATATCGGAGGTGTCCTCACGGAGGTCAGAGGAGTACCTGGGAGTGTCAGAGGTGTACCTGGGAGCATCGGAGGTGTACCTGGGAGTACGGGAGGTGTACCTGGGAGGTCAGAGGTGTACCTGGGAGTATCAGAGGTGTACCTGGGAGTGACAGAGGTGTACTTGGGAGGTCAGGGGTAACTGGGAGTCTCCTGGAGGTGTAACTGGAATGTCAGAGGTACCAGGAGTGTCAGGGTGAGTACCTGGGAGTCTCAAAGGTGTACCTGGGAGTATCAGAGGGGTACCTGGGAATATCGGAAGTGTACCTGGAATATCGGAGGTGTACCTGGGAGTGTCAGAGGTGTACCTGGGAGTGCTCGGAGGTGGCACCTGGGAGTGTCATAAGGAGTACATGGGATTATCAGAGGTGTACCTGGCAGTGTCAGAGATGTACCAGGGAATGTCAGTGGAGTACTTGGGAGTCTCAGAGGTGTACCTGGGAGTGTCAGAGGTGTACCTTGGAGTGTCAGAGGTGTACCTGGGAGTGTCAGAGGTGTACCTGGGAGTGTCAGAGGTGTACCTGGGAGTGTCAGAGGTGTACCTGGGAGTGTCAGAAATGTACCTGGGAGTGTCAGAGGTGTATCTGAGTGTCGGACGTGTACCTGGGAGTGTCAGAGGTGTACCTGGGAGGCCAGAGGTACCTGGGAGAGTCGGAGTGTACCTGGAAGTGTCTGAGGTGTACCTGGGAGTATCTGGGGCACTGAGAGTGTCTGAGGTTTACCTGGGAGTGTCAGAGGTGTACCTGGGAGTGTCGGAGGTGTACATGGAGTGTCAGAGGTGTACCTGGGAGTCAGCGGTGTACCTGGAGTGCTGAGGTGTGCCTGGGAGTGTCAGAGGTGTAACTGGGAGTGTCTGAGGTCACCTGGGAGTGTCTGAGGTGACCTGGGAGTGTCTGAGGTGTACCTGGGAGGTCAGAGGTGTACCTGGGAGTGTCAGAGGTGTACCTGGGAGCATCAGAGATGTACCTGGGAGTGGTCGAGGCCTGGGAGTGTCAGGGTGTAACTGGGAGTCTTGTAGGTGTAACTGGGAATGTCAGAGGTGTACCAGGGAGTCAGTGAAACCAAAGGGCCTGGGAACGTGTGTACCTGGGAATATCGGAGGTGTACCTGGGAATATCGGAGGCACGGAGGCTGGGAGGTGTACCTGGGAGTGTCGGAGGTGTACCAGGGAGTGTCACAGAGGCCTGGACAAAGGTGTACCTGGCAGTGTCAGAGGTGTACTGGGAGTGTCTGAGCAGGCCTGGAGCGCCGGAGGCGTGACCTGGGAGTGTCAGAGGTGTACCGGAGTATCAGAGGTGACCTGTGAGTGTCAGAGGTGTACCAGGAATGTCAATGGAGCACTTGGGAGGTCAGAGGTGTACCTGGGAGGTCAGAGGTGTACCTTGGAGGAGGTGCCTGGAGCAAGGTCAAAACTGGGAGTGTCGGAGGTGTACCTGGGAGTGTGGAGAAGTGTACCTGGGAGTGTCTGAGGTGTACCTGGCAGTGTCGGGAGGTGTACCTGGCAGAGGTCAGCGGTGTACCTGGGAGTGGCATAGGTGTAACAGGAATGTCAGTGAGTACCTGGGAGTGTCAAAGGTGTACCTGGGAGTGTCAGAGGTGTACTTGGGAGTGTTGGGAGGTGTACCTGGGAGGTCAAGGTGTACCTGGAGTGTTGAGGTGTACCTGGGAGGGAGAGAGGTGTGCCTAGGCATGTTGAAAACTTGGGAGTGTCAGAGGTGCACCTTGGAGTGTCTGGAGGTGTACCTGGGAGGTTCGAGGTGTACCTGGCAGTGTCTGAGGTACCTGGAAGGTTCTGGAGGTGAAACTGGCAGTGTCAGCGGTGTACCTGGGAGTGTCAGAGGTGCACCTGGGAGGTAGGGAGGTGTATCAGGAGTGACAGAGGAGTACCTAGGAGGTCAAAGGTGTACCTGGGAGTGCAGAGGTGTACCTGGGAGCAGGAGGTGTACCTGGGAGTGTCAGAGGTACCTGGGAGTGTCGGAGATGAACCTGGGAGTGTCAGAGGTGTATCTGGGAGTGTCGGAGGTGTACCTGGGAGTGTCAGAGGTGTACCAGGGAATGTCAGTGGGCATGGGAGGCAGAGGTGTAACCTGGGAGGTTGAGCAGGCCTGGGAGTAGCCGGAGGTGACCTGGGAGGTCCTGAGGTGTACCTGGGAGTATCACAGGGTGTACCTGGAGTATCGGAGGGGTACCTGTGAATATCTGAGGTGTACCAGGAGCACAGAGGTGTACCTGGGAGTCTCAGAGGTGAACCAGGAGATGTCAGAGGAGTACCTGGGAGTGTCAGAGGTGTACCTGGGAGTATCGGAGGTGCACCTGGGATTGTCAGGGGGTACTGGGAGAAGCCGGAGGTGAACCTGGCAGTGTCAGATGTGTACCAGGGAGTGTGCAGGAGTACCTGGGAGTCTCGAGGTACCTGGGAGTATCAGAGGGCAACAGAATGGGAAGGCCTGAATACGGAGGTGTACCTGAAGTGTCAGAGGTCCTGTGTCGGAGGTGCCTAGGAGTGTCAGAGGTGCACTTGGGAGTGTCAGAGGTGCACCTGAGAATCTGAGGTGTACCTGGGAGGTTCAGGTGTACCTGGAGTGTCTGAGGGTACCTGGCAGTGTTTTATGGTGTAACTGGCAGCAGCTAGGTGCCTGGGAGGTTGGGCGGTGGACCTGGCAGTGTTAGAGGTGTATCAGGAGTGACAGAGGAGTACCTAGGAGGTCAGAGGTGTACCTGGGAGTGTCAGAGGTGTACCTGGGAGTGTTGGGAGGTACCTGGGAGGCCGAGATGTACCTGGGAGGTCAGAGGTGTATCTGGGAGTGTCGGACGTGTACCTGGGAGTGTCAGAGGTGTAACAGGGAATGCTGGGTGGAGAACCTGGGAGTGTCAGAGGTACCTGGGAGTGTCGGAGTTGCACGGGAGTGTCTGAGGCGGACCTGGGAGGGTCAGAGGTGTACTGGGCGATCAGAGGTGAACCTGGGAGTATCGGAGGTGCACCTGGGAATATCTGAGGTGTACCAGGAGTGTCAGAGGTGTACCTGGGAGTGTCAGAGGTGTACCTGGAAGTGTCGGAGTTGTACCTGGGAGTATCGGAGGTGGACCTGGGAGTGTCAGAGGTACCTGGGAGCATCAGAGGTGTACCTGTGAGTGTCAGAGGTACCTTGGAATGTCAGAGGCATACCAGGGAGTGTCAGTGAAGTACCTGGGAGTCTCAATGCTGTACCTGGGAGACGAGGTGTACCTGGAATATCGGAGGTGTACCTGGGAATAGGAGGTGTACCACGAGAGTCGAGGAGTACCTGGGAGGTCAGAGGTACCTGAGACGGAGGTGTACCTGGGAGCATACGGAGGTACCTGGGAGGTCAGAGGTGTACCTGGCATCAGAGGTGTACCTGGGAGTGACAGAGGTGTACTTGGGAGTGTCAGGGGTGCAACTGGGAGTCTCGAGGTAACTGGGAATGTCAGAGGTGTACCAGGGAGTGTCAGTGGAGTACCTGGGAGTCTCAAAGGTGTACCTGGGAGTATCAGAGGGTACCGAATATCGAAGTGTACCTGGGAATATCGGGAGGTGTACCTGGGAGGCCAGAGGTGCACCTGGGAGTGTGGAGGTACCTGGAGTCATAAGGAGTACATGGGATTATCAGAGGTGTACCTGGCAGTGTCAGAGATGTACCAGGAATGTCAGGTGAGTATGGGAGTCTCAGAGGTGTACCTGGGAGGTCAGAGGTGTACCCTTGGAGTGTCAGAGGTGTACCTGGGAGGCCAGAGGTGCACGGGAGTGTCAGAGGTACCTGGGAGTGTCAGAGGTGTACCTGGGAGTGTCAGAATGTACATGGGAGTGTCAGAGGTGTATCTGGGAGTGTCGGACGGTACCTGGGAGGTCAGAGGTGTACCTGGAGGCTCAGAGGTGTACCGGGAGGCCGGAGGTACCGAAGTGTCTGGGGTGTACCTGGGAGCATCTGGGGTGTACCTGAGAGTGTCTGAGGTGTACCTGGGAGGCAGAGGTGTCCCTGGGAGGTGTAGGTGGCACATGGAGTGTCAGAGGTGTACTGGCAGTGTCAAGTGGTGTACCTTGGAGTGTTAGAGGTCTGCGGAGTGTCAGAGGTGTAACTGGGAGTGTCTGAGGTGTACCTGGGAGGTCCGAGGTACCTGGGAGTGTCTGAGGTGTACCTGGAGGGTCAGAGGTGTACCTGGGAGGCCAAGGTGTACCTGGAGTATCAGAGATGTACCTGGGAGGTCAGAGGTGTACCTGGGAGTGTCAGGGGTGTAACTGGGAGTCTCGTAGGTAACTGGGAATGTCAGAGGTGTACCAGGAGTGTCAGTGAGTACCTGGGAATCTCAAAGGTGTACCTGGGATTATCAGTGGTGTACCTGGGAATACCGGAGGTGCACGGGAATATCGGAGGTGTACCTGGGAGTGTCAGAGGTGTACCTGGGAGGTCGAGGTGCAACCAGGGAGTGTCACAGGAGTACCTGGGCGGTGTACCTGGCAGTGTCAGAGGTGTACCTGGGAGTGTCGGAGTTGTACCTGGGAGCGTCGGAGGCGTGACCTGGGAGTGTCAGAGGTGTACCTGGGAGTATCAGAGGTGTACCTGTGAGTGTCAGAGGTGTACCAGGAATGTCAATGGAGTACCTGGGATTATCAGTGGTGTACCTGGGAATACGGGAGGTGTACCTGGGAATATCAGAGGTGTACCTGATTGCCGAGTGCACCTGGGAGAGTCAGAGGTGTACCTGGGAGTGTCGGAGGTACCTGGAGTGTAGAGTAGTGCACCTGGAGGTCCAAGTGTACCTGGGAGGTCAGAGGTACCTGGGAGTGTCGGATGTGTACCTGGGAGTGTCAGAGGTGTACCTGTGATTGTCGGAGGTGTACCTGCAGTGTAAGAAGTGTACCTGGGAGTGTCGGAGGTGTACCTGGGAGTGTCGGAGGTGTACCTGGGAGTGTTAGAGGTGTACTTGGGAGTGTCAGAGGTGTACTTGGGATGGTCAGAGGTGTACCTGGGAGTGTCATCGGTGTACCTGGCAGTGTCAGCGGTGTACCTGGGAGTGTCAGCAGTGTACCTGGGAGTGTTAGAGGAGTATCAGGGAGTGACAGAGGAGTACCTAGGAGTGTCAGAGGTGTACCTGGGTGTGTGAGAAGTGTACCTGGGAGTGTCTGCGGTGTACCTGGGAGTGTCAGAGGTGTACGTGGGAGTGTCAAGGGTGTACCAGGGAGTGTCAGTGGAGTACCTGGGAGTGTCAGAGGTGTACCTGGGAGTGTCAGAGGTGTACCTGGGAGTGTCAGAGGAGTACCTGGGAGTGTCGGAAGTGTACCTGGGAGTGTCAGAGGTGTACCAGGGAATGTCAGTGGAGTACCTGGGAGTGTCTTAGGTGTACCTGGGAGGTCATGGGAGAACCAGGAGGAAAGAGGTACCTGGGAGGTCAGAGGTGTACTCAGGAGTGTCTGAGGTGTACCTGAGTCAGAGGTGTACCAGGGAGTGTCAGAGGAATACCTAGGAGTGTCAGAGGTGTACCTGAGAGTGTCAGAGGTGTACCTAGGAGTATCGGAGGTTTACCTGGGAGTGTCGGAGTTGTAACTGGGAGTGTCGGAGGCGGACCTGGGAGTGTCAGAGGTGTACCTGGGAGTATCAGAGGTGTACCTGGGAGTGTCAGAGGTATACCAGGGAGTGTTAGTGAAGTACCTGGGATTCTCAAAGGTGTACCTTTGAGTATCAGAGGTGTACCTGGGAATATCGGAGGTGTACCTGGGAATATTGGAGGTGTACCTGGCAGTGTCAGAGGTGTACCTGGGAGTCTCAGAGGTGAACCAGGGAATGTCAGAGGAGTACCTGGGAGTCTCAGAGGTGTACCAGGGAGTGTCAGTGGAGTACCTGGAAGTCTCAAAGGTGTACCTGGGAGCATCAGAGGTGTACCTGGGAATATCGGAGGTGTACCTGGGAATATCGGAGGTGTACCTGGGAGTGTCAGAGGTGTACCTGGGAGTGTCGGAGGTGTACCTGGGAGTGTCACAGGAGTACCTGGGATTGTCAGAGGTGTACCTGGCAGTGTCAAAGGTGTACCTGGAAGTGTCAGAGATGTACCTGGGAGTGTTAGAGGTGTATCTGGGAGTGTCGGATGTTTACCTGGGAGTGTCAGAGGTGTATCAGGGAATATCAGTGGAGTACTTGGGAGTGTCAGCGGTGCACCTGGGAGTGTTAGAGGTGTATCAGGGATTGACAGAGGAGTACGTAGGAGTGTCAGAGGTGTACGTGGGAGTGTCAGAGGTGTACGTGGGAGTGTCAGAGGTGTACCTGGGAGTGTCAGAGGTGTACCTGGGAGTGTCAGAGGTGTACCTGGGAGTGTCAGAGGTGTACCTGGGAGTGTTCGAGGTGTACCTGGGAGTGTCTGAGGTGTACCTGGCAGTGTCTGAGGTGTACCTGGCTGTGTCAGCGGTGTACCTGGGAGTGTCAGCGGTGTACCTGGGAGTGTTAGAGGTGTATCAGGGATTGACAGAGGAGTACCTAGGCGTGTCAGAGGTGTACCTGGGAGTGTCCAGAGGTGTACTGGGAGTGTCAGCGGTGTACCTGGGAGTGTCGGAGGTGTACACAGAGGTGGCAGAAAGTGTACCTGGGAGTGTCGGAGGTGTGTACCTGGGAGTGTCGGAGGTGTACCTGGGAGTGTCAAGAGGTGGACTTGGGAGTGTCCCGAGGTGTACCTGGGAGTGTCAGCAGGTTACCTGGGAGTGTCTGAGGTGTACCTGGGAGTGTCCGGAGGTGTGCTAGGAGTGTCAGGGGTGCACTTGGGGTGCTGGGAGGCCCACCTTGGAGAATCTGAGGGTGTACCTGGGAGTGTACAGGTGTACTGCCTGGTAGTGTCTGAGGTGTACCTGGCAGTGTCTGAGGTGTAACTGGCAGTGTCCAGCGGTGAACCTGAGGAGTGTCAGCGGTGGACCTGGGAAGTGTGCAGAATTGTATCCAGGAGTGAGAGAGAGGATTTCTAGGAGTGTCAAAGGTGTACCTGGGAGTGTCAGAGGTGTACCTGGGAGTGTCCAGAGGTGTACCTGGGAGTGTCAGGAATGTACGGAGTGTCAGGAATTATCACAGGAAGTGTCAGACATGCACCTGGCAGTGTCAGAGGTGTAACAGGAATGTCAGTGAGTACCTGGGAGTGTCAGAGGTGTGCCTGGGAGTGTGTCAGGTTGTACACAGAATTATCCAAGGCGGACCTGGGCGTATCAAGAATTGTACCTGGGAGTATCGGAGGTGTACCTGGGAATATGCAAGTGTACCAGGGAGTGTCCAGAGGTGTACCAGGAGTGTCCAGAAGAGGTGTTCCTGCAAGAGTGTCAGGTTGTACCTGCAAGTGTCCCAGGCGGACGCAGTGTCAGAGGTGTACCTGGGAGTATCAGAAGTTGTACCTGCCAGTGTCAGGGTGTACCTGTATGTGTCAGAGGTATGCAGGAATTGTCAGTGAAGTACCTGGGAGTCTCAATGGTGTACCTGGGAGTATCGGAGAGTGTACCTGGGAATATCCGAGGTGTGCCTGGGAATATCGAGAGTGTACCACGGAGTGTCAGAGGGTGCCTGGGGTGTCAGGGAGGTGTGCCTGGGGTATCCGGAGGTGTACAGGAGTATCAGGAGGTGTACACAGGAGTGACAGAGGTGTACCTGGGAGTATCAGGAGGTGTACAGGGTGTCCAGAGGTGTACTTGGGAGTGTCAGGGGTGCAACTGGGAGTCTCGGAGGTGTAGCGAGATACTCAGGGAATTGTGCAGGGAGTGTCGGTAGGTACCTGGGAGTCTCAAGGTGTACCTGGGAGTATCAGAGGGTACCTGGGAATATCGGAAGTGTACCTGGGAATATCAGGTGTACCTGGGGTGTCAGAGGTGTACCCACCAGGGAGTGTCGGAGGTGTACCTGGGAATTGTCATAGGAAGTACCTGGGATTATCAGAGGTGGCCTGGCAGTGTTAGAGGTGTGTACCGAGGGAATGTCGGTAAGGTACTTGGGAGTGTCTGAGGTGTACCTGGGAGTGTCAGAGGTGTACCTTGGAATGTCAGAGGTGTACCTGGGAGTGTCAGAGGTGTACCTGGGAGTTTTTCAGAGAATTGTACCTGGGAATTGTCAGAGGTGGCCTGGGAGTGTCAGAGATGTACCTGGGAGTGTCCAGAGGTGTATGCAGGAGTGTCCAGAGGGTGGCAGCTGGGAGTGTCGGAGATGAACCTGGAAGTGTCAGAGGTGTATCTGGGAGTGTCCGGAGGTTTTACCTGGGGAATTGTCAGAGGTGTGCAGGGAATATCAGTGGGGTACCTGTGAGTGTCAGGGGTGTACCTGGGAGTGAGGTTGTACCTGGGAGTGTGGAGGCGGACCTGGGGTGTCTGAGGTGTACCTGGGGTATCACAATTGTTCCTGGAAAAGAATATCGGAGGTGTACCTGGGAATATCTGAGGTGTACCAGGGAGTGTGAGGTGGCCTGGGAGTCTCAGAGGTGAACAGGGAGTGTCAGAAGAGTACCTGGGAGTCTCAAAAGGTGTACTGGGAGTATCAGAGGTACCTGGGAATATCGAGTGTACCAGGAATATCGGAGGTGTACCTGGGAATTGTCAGGGAGGTGTACCTAGGAGTGTCGGAGGTGTACCTGGGGAGTGTCAGAGGTGTGCCTGGGAGTGTCTGAGTGGCCACCTCAGGTGTCTGAGGTGTACCTGGGAGTGTCACGAGGTGTACCTGGGGTGTCAGTGCCAGAAATTGTCACAGGAATACCTGGAATTGTGAGAGGTGTACCACTGCGAGTGTGATAGTTGTACCTAGGAGTGTCACAGGGGTGTACCTAGGAGGTCAGAGGGCAGCCTGGGAGTGTCAGAGGTGTACCTGGGAGTATCAGAATTGTACACAGGAGTATGCAAGGTACCTGGGGTGTCAGAAATTGTACCTGGGAGTATCCAGAGATGTACGTGGGGTGTCTGAGGTGTACCTGGGAGTGTCGGAGGTGTACCTGGCAGTGTCAGCGGTGTACCGAGGGAGGTGTCACTTGGGAGGTGTACCAGGGAATGTCAGTGGTACCTGAGAGTGTCAAGGTGTACCTGGGAGTGTCAGAGGTATACCTGGGACTGTCAGGAATGTACCTGGGAATGTCAAGGAATTGTACCTGGGAGTGTCCAGAGGTGTACCTGGGGTGTGGGAGGTGTACCTGGGAGTGTGAGAAGTATTGCCTGGGAGTGGCCAGGAGGTGTACACCAAGAATTGTCGGAGGTGTACACAAGTGTCAGAGAATTGTACTTGCAGGAGTGTCCGAGGTACCTGGGAGTGTCAGCAGTGTACCTGGGAGTGTCTGAGGTGTACCTAGAATTGTCAGAGGTGTACCTTGGGTGTTGGGGTGTACCTAGGGTGTGAGTGTGCCTGGGTGTCGGAGGTGTACCTGAGTGTCGGAGGTGTACCTGGGAGTGTCAGAGTTGTACTTGGGAGTGTCGAGGTGTGTACCTGGGAGTGTGTCAGCGGTGTACCTGGGAGTGTCTGAGGTGTACCTGGGAATTGTCAGAGGTGTGCCTAGGAGTGTCAGAGGTGTACCGGGGGTGTCGCCCAGGTGTACCAGGGAATGTCAGTGGGTACCTGGGGTGTCAAGGTGTACTGCAGGAGTGTCAGAGAGGCCACACACCCAGGACTGTCCAGAGGTGTACCTGGGAATGTCAAGGTGGCCTGGGAGTGTCAGAGGTGTACCTGGGAGTGTCAGAGGTGTACCTGGGAGTGTCAGAGAGGTGTACCTGGGAGTGTCAGCGGTGTGTACCTGGGAGTATGCAGGGTGTACCACCAGGAATTGTCAGAGGTGTGCCTAGGGTGTCAGAGGTGCACTTGGGGTATCAGAGGTGCACCTTGGAGAATCACAGCGAGGTGTACCTGGAGTGTGCTTGGGTGTACCTGGCCTTGTCTGACGTGTACCTGGCGGTGTCTGGTGTGGCTTTGGCGGTGTCAGCGGTGAACCTGGGAGTGTCAGCGGTGGACCTGGGAGTGTTAGAGGTGTATCAGGGGAGTGAGAGGTACCTAGGGTGTCGGAGGTGTACCTGGGGTGTCCAGGGGTGTACCTGGGGAGTGTCAGAGGTGTACCTGGGGTGTCATAGATGTACCTGGGAGTGTCGGAGGTGTATCTGGGGGTGGCCGGACGTGTACCTGGCGGTGTCAGGGTGTAACAGGAATGTCGGTGGGTACCTGGGGTGTCAGGGTGTACCTGGGGTGTCGGAGTTGTACCTGGGAGGAGTGTCCAAGGCAGACCTAGGCGTATCAGGAATTAGCCTGGGAGTATAGGAGGAGGTGTACCTGGGAGCCATCACAGAAGGTGGCCTGGGAGTGTCAGAGGTGTACCTGGGTGTGTCCAGAGGTGTTCCTGGGAGTGTGAGTTGTACCTGGGAGTGTCAGGCGGACCTGGGGTGTCAGAGGTGGCACACAGGAGTATCCAGAGGTGGCCTGCTTGAGTGTAGAAAGTAGCCTAGAATATGAAAGTATACCAAAGTATGTTAAGTACACAAGTACCAATAGGCAAGTATTGAAATTGTACAGGAAACCACTTAGAGTAGCACACAGAAATATCGAAAGTAGCCACGAAGTATCCAGAAAAGTACACAAAGTGTCAAGTATACCTAGAGTATCAGAGAGTATACACCAAAGTATCAGAAAGTAGCACACCAAAGTGACAGAAAATTTACCTGGGAATATCAGGAGGTGTACCTGGGGTGTCAGAGGTGTACTTGGGAGTGTCAGGTGCAACTGGAGTCTCGGAGAGTGTAACTGGGAATGTCAGAGGTGTACCGGGGAGTGTCAGTGGGTACTGGGAGTCTCAAGGTGTACAAGGAGTATCAGAGGTACCTGGGAATATCGGAAGTGTACCTGGGAATATCGGAGGTGTACCTGGGAGTGTCAGAGGTGTACCTGGGAGTGTCGGAGGTGTACCTGGGGTGTCATAAGGGTACCTGGGATTATCAGAGGTGTACCTGGCAGTGTCAGGTGTACCGGGAATGTCAGTGGGTACTTGGGGTGTCAGGGGGTGTGCCTGGGAGTTTTCAGGGTGTACCTGGGAGTGTCCAGAGGTGTACCTGGGGTGTCAAGAGGTGTGCCTGGGGTGTCAGGGGTGTATCTGGGAGTGTCAGGAGGTGTGTAGCTGGGAGTGTCGGAGATGAACCTGGAAGTGTCCAGAGGTGTCTGGGAGTGTCGGAGGTGTACCTGGGAGTGTCAGAGGTGTACCAGGAATGTCAGTGGGGTACCTGGGAGTGTCAGGGTGTACCTGGGAGTGGCAGGTTGTACCTGGGAGTGTGGGCAGACCTGGGTGTCTGAGGTGGCACAGAATTATCACAGGCGTTGCAAGAATATCCAGAGGTAGCCTGAGGAATATCACAAGGTGTACCAGGAAGTGTCAAGGTGTACCCGCAGGAGTCTCAGAGGTGGGCAGGGTGTCGAAGGTACAAGAGTCTCCAAAAGGGTGTACCACAGGAGTATGAAGGTACAAAGGAATGTCGGAAATTGTACGCAGGGAATATCGGAGATTGTACAAGTGTCAGAGGTGTACCTGGGAGTGTCGGGGAGTGTGCCTGGGGAGTGTCCGGGGTGTGCCTGGGGTGTCTGAGGTGTGCCTGGGGTGTGCGAGGTGGCCCCGCGCAGGGTGTCTGGCAGGGTGGCCTGGGAGTGTCAGAGAGTACCGAGGGAATTGTCACAGGAGCCTGGGAGTGTGAGAGGTGTACCCACTGCGAGGTGTGATAGTTGTACCTAGGGTGTGCAGGGTGTACCTGGGAGGGTCAGGGTGTACCTGGGAGTGGCTCAGAGGTGTACCTGGGAGTATCGGAGGGTGTACCTGGGAGTATCTGAGGTGTACACGGTTGTGAAGGTGTACCTGGGGTATCAGAGATGTACGTGGGAGTGTCACCAGGGGTGTACACCGGGAGTGTCCAGGTGTACCTGGCAGTGTGTCAGCGGTGTGTACCAGGGAGTAGCCATAGGTGTACCAGGGAA
>NW_024753212.1:0-3437 GCF_018991925.1 Homarus americanus
GTGTGTGTACCAGGGAGCATTAGGTTCACCATCACCACCGTGGGAGTGTGTGTACCAGGAAGCGTTAGGTTCACCATCACCACCGTTAGAGTGTGTGTACCAGGAAGCGTTAGGTTCAACATCGAGGGTGTCTGTATCCCAGGGAGCGTTAGGTTCACCATCACCACCGTGGGAGTGTTTTTACCAGGGAGCGTTAGGTTCACCACTGTGGGAGTGTTTGTACCAGGGAGCATTATGTTCACCATCAACACCATGGGAGTGTGTATAAGAGGGAGCATTAGGTTCACTATCACCACTGTGAGAGTGTGTGCACCAGGGAGCATTAGGTTCACCATCACCACCGTGGGAGTGTGTGTACCAGGGAGCAATTGGTTCACCATCACCACCGTGGGAGTGTGTGTACCAGTGAGCGTTAGGTTCACCATCACCACTGTGGGACTGTGTGTACCAGGAAGCTTTAGGTTCACCGCCGTGGGAGTGTGTGTACCAGGAAGCGTTAGGTTCACCATCAACACGGTGGGAGTGTGTGTAGCAGGGAGCGTTAGGTTCACCTTCACCACCATGGGAGTGTGTGTACCAGGGAGCGTTAGGTTCACCATCACCACCGTGGGAGTGTGTGTTCCAGGAAGCGTTAGGTTCACCATCGAGGGTGTCTGTGTACCAGGGAGCGTTAGGTTCACCATCACCACCGTGGGAGTGTGTTTACCAGGGAGCGTTAGGTTCACCACTGTGGGAGTGTGTGTACCAGGGAGCATTATGTTCACCATCAACACCATGGGAGTGTGTGTAAGAGGGAGAATTAGGTTCACTATCACCACTGTGAGAGTGTGTGCACCAGGGAGAATTAGGTTCACCATCACCACCGTGGGAGTGTGTGCACCAGGGAGCGTTAGGTTCACCAGCACCACCGTTGGAGTGTGTGTACCAGGGATGATGAGGTTCACCGTCACCACCGTGGGAGTGTGTGTACCAGGGAGCGTTAGGTTCACCATCACCACCGTGGGAGTGTGTGTACCAGGGAGCGATAGGTTCTGCATCACCACCTTGGGGAGTGTTGTGCCAGATAGCGTTAGGTTCACCCTCACCACCGTGGGGAGTGTGTACCAATGAGCGTTAGGTTCACCCTCATCACCGTGGAATGTTAAGGAAGCGATGGGTTCACCATCGTGGTGTCTGTGCCAGGGAGCGTTGGGTTCTGCATCACTACCGAGGGAGTGTGTGTACCAGGGAGGGTTAGCTTCACCATCACCACCGTGGGAGTGTGTGTGTACCAGAGAGCGTTAGGTTCACCATCACCACCTTGCGAGTGTGTGTACCAGGGAGGGTTAGGTTCACCATCACCACCGTGGGAGTGTGTGTACCATGGAGCGTTAGGTTCACCAACACCACCTTGCGAGTGTGTGTACCAGGGAGGGTTAGGTTCACCATCAACACCGTGGGAGTGTGTGTACCAGGGAGCGTTAGGTTCACCACCGTGGGAGTGTGTGTGTTCCAGGGAGCATTAGGTTCACCACCGTGGGAGTGTGTGTACCAGGGAGCATTATGTTCACCATCAACACCATGGGAGTCTGGGTAAGAGAGAGCATTAGGTTCACCATCACCACCGTGAGAGTGTGTGCACCATGAAGCATTAGGTTCACCATCACCACCGTGGGAGTCTGTGTACCAGGGAGCGTTAGGTTCACCAGCACCACCGTGGGAGTGTGTGTACCAGGGAGCGTTAGGTTCACCATCACCACCGTGGGAGTGTGTGTACCAGGGAGCGTTAGGTTCAGCATCACCACCTTGGGAGTGTGTGTACCAGGGAGGGTTAGGTTCACCATCACCGTGGTGTGTTGCTAAAGGAGCGTTAGGTTCCTGGCAACCTTGCAGTGTGTGTACCCAGGGAGGTTAGGGACACCATCACCACCGTGGAGTGTGTGTTCCAGGGGCGTTGGGTTCACCACCGTGGGTGTGTGTGTACCAGGGAGCGTGGGTTCACCACCGTGGGGAGTGTGTGTACCAGGGGCATTATGTTCTGCATCAACACCATGGGGTGTGTGTGCGAGGGTGGTTCCATCACCACCGTGAGAGTGTGTGCCAGGGAGCATGGGTTCTACATCACCACCGTGGGGAGTGTGTGTACTTAGGGGCGTTAGGTTCTGGCACACGTGGGGAATGTGCATGCCAGGGAGCGTTAGGTTCACCATCACCACCGTGGGAGTGTGTGTACCAGGAAGCGTGAGGTTCACCATCACCACCGTGGGAGTGTGTGTACCAGGAAGCGTTAGGTTCAACATCGAGGGTGTCTGTGTCCCAGGGAGCGTTAGGTTCACCATCACCACCGTGGGAGTGTTTTTACCAGGGAGCGTTAGGTTCACCACTGTGGGAGTGTGTGTACCAGGGAGCATTATGTTCACCATCAACACCATAGGAGTGTGTGTAAGAGGGAGCATTAGGTTCACTATCACCACTGTGAGAGTGTGTGCACCAGGGAGCATTAGGTTCACCATCACCACCGTGGGAGTGTGTGCACCAGGGAGCGTTAGGTTCACCAACACCACCGTGGGAGTGTGTATACCAGGGAGCGATTGGTTTACCATCACCACCGTAGGAGTGTGTGTACCAGGGAGCGATAGGTTCACCATCACCACCGTGAGAGTGTGTGTACCAGTGAGCGTTAGGTTCATCATCACCACTGTGGGACTGTGTGTACCAGGAAGCTTTAGGTTCACCGCCGTGGGAGTGTGTGTACCAGGGAGCGTTAGGTTCACCATCACCACGGTGGGAGTGTGTGTAGCAGGGAGCGTTAGGTTCACCTTCACCGCCGTGGGAGTGTGTGTACCAGGGAGCGTTAGGTTCACCATCACCACCGTGGGAGTGTGTGTACCAGGAAGTGTTAGGTTCACCATCGAGGGTGTCTGTGTACCAGGGAGCGTTAGGTTTACCATCACCACCGTGGGAGTGTGTTTACCAGGGAGCGTTAGGTTCACCACTGTGGGAGTGTGTGTACCAGGGAGCATTATGTTCACCATCACCACCATTGGAGTGTGTGTGTACCAGGGTGTGTTAGGTTCACCACCGTGTGAGTGTGTGTACCAGTGAGCGTTAGGTTCACCATCACCATCGTGGGAGTGTGTGTACCACGGAGCGTTAGGTTCACCATCACCACCGTGGGAGTGTGTGTACCAGGGAGCGTTAGGTTCACCATCACCACTGTGGGAGTGTGTGTACCTGGGAGCGTAAGGTTCACCATCACCACCGTGGGAGTGTGTGTACCAGAGAGCGTTAGGTTCACCAACACCACCGTGGGAGTGTGTGTTCCATGGAGCGTTAGGTTCACCATCACCACCTTGGGAGTGTGTGTTCCAGTGAGGGTTACGTTCACCATCACCACCGTGGGAGTGTGTGTACTAGGGAGCATTATGTTCACCATCAACACCATGGGAGTGTGTGTA
>NW_024753213.1:0-15392 GCF_018991925.1 Homarus americanus
CCTGATCGAGTATAACAAGGCCCTTGATCCGAGGTAAAACAAAGTCCCCTGATCCCGAGTATAACAAAGTCCCTGTTTCAGCGTATAACAAAGTCCCCTTATCGAGTATAACAATGGCCCCTTATCGAGTATAACAAAGGCACCTGATCGAGTACAACAAAGCCCCCTGATCGAGTACAACAAAGACCCCTTATCGAGTATAACAAAGTCCCCTGATCGAGTATAACAAAGGCCCCTCATCGAGTATAACAAAGTCCCTGATCGAGTACAACAAAGTCCCCTGACTGTGTATAACAAAGTCCCCTGATCGAGTATATTAAAGTCCCCTGATCGAATATAACAAAGTCCACTGATCTGCCCTGATCAACTATAACAAAGTCCCCTGATCGAGTATATCAAAGTCCCCTGATCGAGTTTAACAAAGGCCCCTGATCGAGTATAACAAAGGCCCCTCATCGAGTATAGCAAAGTCCCCTGATCGAGTATATAAAAGTCCCCTGATCGAGTAAAACAAAGTCCCCTGATCGAGTATAACAAAGTTCCCTAATCGAGTATAACAAAGTCCCCTGATCGAGTATAACAAAGTCCCCTGATCAAGTACAACATATTCCCCTGAAGGAGTATAACAAAGGCCCCTCATCAAGTATAGCAAAGTCCCATGATCGAGTATAACAAAGTCCCCTGATCGAGCATAACAAAGTCCCCTGATCGAGTATAACAAAGTTCCCAAATCGAGTATAACAAAGTCCCCTAATCGAGTATAACAAAGTCCCTTGATCAAGTATAAAAAATTTCCCTGATCGAGTATAACAAAAGTCCCTTATCAAGTATAACAAAAGTCCCTTATCGTGTATAACAAAGGCCCCTCATCGAGTACAACAAAGGCCCCTGATCAAGCATAGCAAAGCCCCCTAATCGAGTATAACAAAGTCCCCTGATCAAGTATAACAAAGCCCCCTCATCGAGTATAACAAAACCCCCTGATCGAGTATAACAAAGGGCCCTGATCAAGTATAACAAAGTCCCCTAATCGAGTATAACAAAGTCCCCTAATCGAGTATAACAAAGGCCCCTTATCGAGTATAACAAAGGCCCTAATCGAGTACAACAAAGGCCCCTCATCGAGTACAACAAAGGCCCCTGGTCGAGTATAACAAAGTCCCCTGATCGAGTATAACAAAGTCCACTGATCGAGTATAACAAAGCCCCTTGATCGAGCATAACAAAGTCCCCAGATCGAGTACAACAAAGTCCCCTGATCAGGTATAACAAAGCCCCTCATCGAGTATAACAAAGTCCCCTTATCGAGTATAACAAAGTCCCTGATCGAGTATAACAATGGCCCCTTATGGAGTATAACAAAGGCCCCTGATCGAGTACAACAAAGCCCCCTGATCGAGTACAACAAAGACCCCTGATCGAGTATAACAAAGTCCCCTGATCGAGTATAACAAAGGCTCCTCATCGAATATAACAAAGGCCCCTCATCGAGTTAACAAAGTCCCCTGATCGACTATAACAAAGTCCCCGATCGAGTATAACAAAGGCCACTGATCGAGTATAACAAAGTTCTCTGATCGAGTATAACAAAGTCCCCTGATCGAGTATAACAAAGTCCCCTGATCGAGTATAACAAAGTTCCCTAATCGAGTATAACAAAGTCCCCTGATCGAGTATAACAAATTCCCCTTATCGAGTATAACAAAGTCCCCTGATCGAGTATAACAAAAGTCCCTTATCGAGTATAACAAAAGTCCCTTATCGAGTATAACAAAGGCCCCTCATCGAGTACAACAAAGGCCCCTGATCAAGTATAACAAAACCCCCTAATCGAGTATAACAAAGTCCCCTGATCGAGTATAACAAAGTCACCGGATCGAGTATAACAGAGTCCACTGATCGAGTATAACAAAGTCCACTGTATCGAGTATAACAACGCCCCCTCATCGAAAATAACAAATTCCCCTGATCGAGTGTAAGAAAGTCCCCTGATCGAGTATAACAAAGTCCCCTGATCGAGTATAACAAAGTCCCCTGATAGAGTATAACAAAGCCCCCTCATCGAGAATAGCAAATTCCCCTGATCGGGTATATTAAATTCCCTGATCGAGTATAACAAAGTCCACTCATCGAGTATGACAAAGTCCCCTGATTGAGAACAAGAAAGTCTCCTGATCGCGTATAACAAAGTCCCCTGATAGAGTATAACAAAGCCCCTTAATCGAGTATAACAAAGTCCCCCTATCGCGTATAAGAAAGACCACTGATCGAGTATAACAAAGACCCCTGATCAAGTATAACAAAGTCCCCTCATCGAGTATAACAAAGCCGCCTCATCGAGTATAACAAAAGCCCCTGATAAAGTATAACAAAGTCCCCTAATCGAGTATAACAAAGTCCCCTTATCGAGTATAACAAAGTCCCCTGATCGAGTATAACAAAGTCCCCTGATCGAGTAAAACAAAGTCCACTGATCGGGTATAACAAAGTCCCCTGATCGAGTATAACTAAGTCCCCTAATCGAGAATAACAAAGCCCCTTGATCGAGTAAAACAAAGTCATCTGATCGGGTATAACAAAGTCCCCTAATCGAGTATAACAAAGTCCCCTAATCGAGTATAACAAAGGCCCATTATCGAGTATAACAAAGCCCCCTCATCGTGTATAATAAAGTCACCTGACCGAGTATAACAAAGCCCCCTGAACGAGTATAACAAAGATCCCTGATCGAGTATAACAAAGTCGCCTGAACGAGTATAGCAAAGTCCCCTGAACGAGAATAACAAAGTCCCCTGATCGAGTATATTAAAGTCCCCTTATCGAGTATAACAAAGTCCCCTGATAGAGTATAACAAAGCCCCCTCATCGAGTATAACAAAGTCACCTGACCGAGTATAACAAAGCCCCCTGAACGAGTATAACAAAGGCCCCTAATCGAGTATAAGAAAGTCCCCTGATCGAGTATAACATAGTCCCCTGATCGAGTATAACAAATTTCCCTGATCGAGTATAACAAAAGTCCCTTATCGAGTAAGGCAAAGTCCACTAATCTAGTATAAAAAAGTCCCCTGATCAAGCATAACAAAGCCCCCTCATCAAGTATAACAAAGCCCCCTGATCGAGTATAACAAAGGGCCCTGATCAAGTATAACAAAGTCCCCTAATCGAGTATAACAAAGTCCCCTAATCGATTATAACAAAGGCCCCTTATCGAGTATAACAAAGGCCCGGATCGAGTACAACAAAAAGCCCCTCATCGAGTACAACAAAGGCCCCTGGTCGAGTATAACAAAGTCCCCTGATCGAGTATAACAAAGTTCGCTGATCGAGTATAACAAAGCCTCTTGATCGAGCATAACAAAGTCCCCTAATCGAGTATAACAAAGTCCCCTGATCAGGTATAACAAAGCCCCTCATCGAGTATAACAAAGTCCCCTTATCGAGTATAACAAAGTCCCCTGATCGAGTAAAACAATGGCCCCTTATCGAGTATAACAAAGGCCCCTGATCAAGTACAACAAAGCCCCCAGATCGAGTACAAGAAAGACCCCTGACCGAGTATAAGAAAGTCCCCTGATCGAGTATAACAAAGGCTCCTCATCGAATATAACAAAGGCCCCTAATCAAGTTAACTAAGTCCCCTGATCGAGTATAACAAAGTTCCCGATCGAGTATAACAAAGGCCACTGATCGAGTATAACAAAGTCCCCAGATTGAGTATAACAAAGTCCCCTGATCGAGTATAACACAGGCCCCTGATCGAGTATAACAGAGGCCCCTCATCGAGTATAGCAAAGTCCCCTGATCGAGTATATTAAAGTCCCCTGATCGAGTATAACAAAGTCCACTGCTCTACCCTGATCAAGTACAACAAATTCCCCTGAACGAGTATAACAAAGGCCGCTCATCAAGTATAGCAAAGACCCCTGATCGAGTATAACACAGTTCCCTAATCGAGTATAACAAAGTCCCCTGATCGAGTATAACAAAGTCCCCTACTCGAGTATAACTAATTCCCCTGATCGAGTATAACAAAAGTCCCATGTCGAGTATAAAAAAAGTCCCTTATCGAGTATAACAAAGGCCCCTCATCGAGTACAACAAAGGCCCCTGATCAAGTATAACAAAGCCCCCCTAATCGAGTATAACAAAGTCCCCTGATCGAGTATAACAAAGTCACCTGATCGAGTATAACAAAGTCTCCAGATCGAGTATAACAAAGTCCACTGATCGAGTATAACAAAGTCCACTGATCGAGTATAACAACGCCCCCTCATCGAAAATAACAAATTCCCCTGATCGAGTGTAAGAAAGTCCCCTCATCGAGTATAACAAAGGCCCCTCATCGAGAATAGCAAATTCCCCTGATCGAGTATAACAAAGTACATTCATCCAGTATAACAAAGTCCCCTGATTGAGAATAAAAAAGTCTCCTGATCGCGTATAACAAAGTCCCCTGATAGAGTATAAGAAAGCCCCCTGATCGAGTATAACAAAGTCCCCTGATCGAGTATATTAAAGTCCCCTTATCGAGTATAACAAAGTCCATTGATCTAGTATAAAAAAGTCCCCTGATCAAGTATAACAAAGCCCCCTCATCGAGTATAACAAAGCCCCTCATCGAGTATAACAAAGGCCCCTTATCGAGTATAACAAAGGCCCCTAATCGAGTACAACAAAGGCTCCTCATCGAGTACAACAAAGGCCCCTGGTCGAGTATAACAAAGTCCCCTGATCGACTATAACAAAGTCCACTGATCAAGTATAACAAAGCCCCTTGATCGAGCATAACAAAGTCCCCTGATCGAGTATAACAAAGTCCCCTGTTCAGGTATAACAAAGCCCCTCATCGAGTATAACAAAGTCCCCTGATCGAGTATAACAAAGTCCCTGATGGAGTATAACAATGGCCCCTTATCGGGTATAACAAAGGCCCCTGATCGAGTACAACAAAGCCCCCTGATCGAGTACAACAAAGACCCCTGATCGAGTATAACAAAGTCCCCTGATCGATTATAACAAAGGCTCCTCATCGAATATAACAAAGGCCACTAATCGAGTTAACAAAGTCCCCTGATCAAGTATAACAAAGTCCCCGATCGAGTATAACAAAGGCCACTGATCGAGTATAACAAAGTCCCCAGATTAAGTATAACAAAGTCCCCTGATCGAGTATAACAAAGGCCCCTGATCGAGTATAACAAAGGCCCCTCATCGAGTATAGCAAAGTCCCCTACTCGAGTATATTAAAGTCCCCTGATCGAGTATAACAAATTCCCCTGAACGAGTATAACAAATTCACCTGATCGAGTATAACAAATTCCCCTGATCGAGTATAACAAAGTCCCCTGATCGAGTATAACAAATTCCTCTGATCGAGTATAACAAAGTCCCCTGATCGAGTATAACAAAGCCCCCTGAACGAGTATAACAAAGATCCCTGATCGAGTATAACAAAGTTTCCTAATAGAGTATAACAAAGCCCCATCATCGTGTATAACAAAGTCACCTGACCGAGTATAACAAAGACCCCTAAACGAGTATAACAAAGATCCCTGATCGAGTATAACAAAGTCCCCTGAACGAGTATAACAAAGTCCCCTGAACGAGTATAACAAAGTTCCCTAATCGAGTATATTAAAGTCCCCTTATCGAGTATAACAAAGTCCCCTGATAGAGTATAACAAAGCCCCCTCATCGAGTATAACAAAGTCGCCTGATAGAGTATAACAAAGCCCCCTCATCGAGTATAACAAACTCACCTGACCGAGTTATAACAAAGCCCCCTCAACGAGTATAACAAGGGCCCGTGATCGAGTATAACAAAGTCCCGTGATCGAGTACAACAAAGACCACTGATCGAGTACAACAAAGGCCCCTCATCGAGTATAACAATATCCCCTGATCGAGTATAACAAAGTCCCCTCATCAAGTTTAACAAATTCTTCGAATCGAGAATAACAAAGTCCCCTCATCGACTATAACAAAGGCCCCTTATCGAGTATAACAAAGACCCCTGATCGAGTATAGCAAAGTCCCCAGATCGAGTATAACAAAGTCCTCTGATAAAGTATAACAAATTTCCCTAATCGAGAATAACAAAGTCCCCTCATCGAGTATAACAAAGGCCCCTTATCGAGTATTACAAAGCCCCCTGATCGAGTATAGCGAAGTCCCCTGATCGAGTATAACAAAGTCCCCTCATCGAGTATAACAAAGCCCCCTGATCGAGTATATTAAAGTCCCCTCATCGAGTATAAGAAAGTCTCCTCATCGAGAATAACAAAGTCCCCTGATCGAGTATAACAAAGTCACCTCAACGAGTATAACAAAGCCCCCTGATCGAGTATAACAAAGATCCCTGATCGATTATAACAAAGACCCCTGACAGAGTATAACACAGATCCCTGATCGAGTATATTAAAGTCCCCTGATCGAGTATAACAAAGTCCACTGATCTAGTATAACAAAGTCCCCTGATCAAGTATAACAAAGCCCCCTGATCGAGCATAACAAAGCCCTCTGATCGAGTATAACAAAGGGCCCTGATCGAGTATAACAAAGTCCCCTGATCGAGTATAACAAAGTCCCCTAATCGAGTATAACAAAGGCCCCTTATCGAGTATAACAAAGGCCCCTGATCGAGTACAACAAAGGCCCCTCATCGAGTACAACAAAGGCCCCTGGTCGAGTATAACAAAGTCCCCTAATCAAGAATAACAAAGAACCCTGATCGAGTATAACAAAGTCCCCAAATCCAGTATAACAAAGTCCCCTGATAGAGTAAAACAAAGGCCACTCATCGAGTATAACAAAGTTTCCTGATCGAGTATACCAAAGATCCCTGATCGAGTATAACAAAGTCCCCTGATAGAGTATAACAAAGATCCCTGATCGAGTATATTAAAGTCCCCTGATCGAGTATAACAAAGTCCCCTCATCGATTATAACGAAGTCCCCTAATCGAGTATAACAAAGCACCCTCATCGAGTATAACAAAGTCCCCTTATCGAGTATAACAATGTCCCTGATCGAGTATAACAATGGCCCCTTATCGAGTATAACAAAGGCCCCTGATCGAGTACAACAAAGCCCCCTCATCGAGTGCAACAAAGTCCCCTGATCGAGTATGACAAAGTCCCCTGATCGAGTACAACAAAAGCTCCTCATCGAGTATAACAAAGGCCGCTCATCGAGTATAACAAAGGCCCCTGATCGAGTATAACAAAATCCCCTGATCGAGTATATACAAATTCCCCTCATCGAGTGTAGCAAAGTCCCCTGATCGAGTATATTAAAGTCCCTCATCGAGTATAACAAAGTCCACTGATCTGCCCTGATCAACTATAACAAAGTCCCCTGATCGAGTATAACAAAGTCCCCTGATCGAGTAAAACAAAGTCCCCTGATCGAGTATAACAAATTCCCCTGATCGAGTATGACAAAGGCCCCTTATCGAGTATAACAAACTTCCCTGATCGAGTATAGCAAAGTCCCCTGATAGAGTATAACACAGCCCCCTCATCGAGTATAACAAAGTCACATGACCGAGTATAACAAAGCCCCCTGAACGAGTATAACAAAGATCCCTGATCGAGTATAACAAAGTTTCCTGATCGAGTGTAATAAAGGCCCCTGATCGAGTATAACAAAGTCCCGTGATCGAGTACAACAAAGGCCCCAGATCGAGTACAATAAAGGCCCCTCATCGAATACAACAAAGGCCCCTGATCGAGTATAACAAAGTCCCCTCATCAAGAATAACAAAGCCCCTCATCGAGTATAACAAAATCCCCTGATCAAGTATAACAGTCCCTTGATCAAGTATAACAAATTCCCCTAAGTGAGAATAACAAAGTCCCCTCATCGAGTATAACAAAGGCCCCTTATCGAGTATAACAAAGCCCCCTGATCGAGTATAGCAAAGTCCCCTGATCGAGTATAGCAAAGTCCCCTGATCGAGTATAACAAAGTCCCCTAATCAAGTATAACAAATTCCCCTAATCGAGAATAACAAAGTCCCCTGATATATAACAGTTCCTGATCGAGGCGCAAAGTCCACTGATTTAGAATAAAGTCCCTGATCAAGTATAAAGCCCCTAATCGAGTATAACAGTTCCCTGATCGAGTATAACAGTCCCCTGATAGAGTATAAACAGTTCCCTGGATCGCGAATAACAAAGCCCTGATCGAGTATAAATAAAAGTCCCTTATCGAGTATAACAAAGCCCTAATCGAGTATAAATAGAAAGTCCCCCGATCGAGTATAACAAAGTCCACTGATCGAGTATAACAAAGTCCCCTGATCAAGTATAGCAACAAAGTCCCCTAATCGAAGAAATTCTGATCGAGTATAACAAAAGTCCCTTATCGAGAATAACAAAGCCCCCTGATCGAGTATAACAAAAGTCCCTTATCGAGTATAACAAAGCCCCTAATCGAGTATAACAAAGTCCCCCGATCGAGTATAACAAAGTCCACTAATCGAGTATAACAAAGTTTCCTTATCGAGTACAACAAAGTCCCCTGATCAAGTATAACAAAGTCCCCTCATCGAGTATAACAAATTCCCCTGATCGAGTATAACAAAAGTCCCTTATCGAGTATAACAAAGTCCCCTGATCGAGTATAACAAATGTCCCTTATCGAGTATAACAAAGTCCTCTGATCGAGTATAACAAAGTCCCCTCATCGAGTATAACAAAAGCCCCTTATCGAGTATAACAAACTTCCCTGATCGAGTATAGCAAAGTCCCCTGATAGAGTATAACACAGCCCCCTCATCGAGTATAACAAAGTCACATGACCGAGTATAACAAAGCCCCCTGAACGAGTATAACAAAGATCCCTGATCGAGTATAACAAAGGCCCCTTATCGAGTATAACAAAGTTTCCTGATCGAGTGTAATAAAGGCCCCTGTTCGAATATAACAAAGTCCCGTGATCGAGTACAACAAAGGCCCCTCATCGAGTACAACAAAGGCCCCTCATCGAGTACAACAAAGGCCCCTGATCGAGTATAACAAAGTCCTCTCATCAAGAATAACAAAGCCCCTATTCGAGTAAAACAAAATCCCCTGATCGAGTATAACAGTCCCCTGATCAAGTATAACAAATTCCCCTAAGTGAGAATAACAAAGTCCCCTCATCGAGTATAACAAAGGCCCCTTATCGAGTATAACAAAGCCCCCTGATCGAGTATAAAAAGTCCCCTCATCGAGTATAACAAAGTCCCCTTATCGAGTATAACAAAGGCCCCTCATCGAGTACAAGAAAGTTCCCTGATCGAATATAACAAAGTCCCCTGATAGAGTATAACAAAGTTCCCTGATCGAGTAAGGCAAAGTCCACTGATCTAGAATAAAAAAGTCCCCTGATCAAGTATAACAAAGCCCCCTAATCGAGTATAACAAAGTCCCCTGATCGAGAATAACAAAGTCACCTGATCGAGTATAACAAAGTCCCCAGATCGAGTATAACAAAGTCCACTGATCGAGTATAATAAAGTCCACTGATCGAGTATAACAACGCCCCCTCATCGAAAATAACAAATTCCCCTGATCGAGTGTAAGAAAGTCCCCTCATCGAGTATAACAAAGGCCCCTCATCGAGAATAGCAAATTCCCCTGATCGAGTATATTAAATTCCCTGATCGAGTATAACAAAGCCCCCTGAACGAGTATAACAAAGTCCCTTGATTGAGAATAAGAAAGTCTCCTGATCGCGTATAACAAAGTCCCCTGATAGAGTATAACAAAGCCCCCTGATCGAGTATAACAAAGTCCCCTGATCGAGTATATTAAAGTCCCCTTATCAAGTATAACAAAGTCCACTGATCGAGTATAACAAAGATCCCTGATCAAGTATAACAAAGTCCCCTCATCGAGTATAACAAAGCCGCCTCATCGAGTATAACAAACGCCCCTAATCAAGTATAACAAAGTCCCCTGATCGAGTATAACAAAGTCCCCTGATCGAGTATAACAAAGTCCCCTGATCAAGTATAATAAAGCCCCCTCATCGAGTATAACAAAATCCCCTGATCGAGTATAACAAAGATCCCTCATCGAGTATAACAAAGTCCCCTGATCGAGTATAACAAAGCCCCCTGAACGAGTATAACAAAGATCCCTGATCGAGTATAACAAAGTCCAATGATAGAGTATAACAAAGCCCCCATCATCGTGTATAACAAAGTCACCTGACCGAGTATAACAAAGCCCCCTAAACGAGTATAACAAAGATCCCTGATCGAGTATAACAAAGTCCCCTGAACGAGTATAACAAAGCCCCCTCATCGAGTATAACAAACTCACTTGACCGAGTTATAACAAAGCCCCCTCAACGAGTATAACAAAGGCCCCTGATCGAGTATAACAAAGTCCCGTGATCGAGTACAACAAAGACCACTGATCGAGTACAACAAAGGCCCCTCATCGAGTATAACAATATCCCCTGATCGAGTATAACAAAGTCGCCTCATGAAGTATAACAAATTCCCCGAATCGAGAATAACAAAGTCCCCTCATCGAGTATAACAAAGGCCCCTTATCGAGTATAACAAAGCCCCCTGATCGAGTATAGCAAAGTCCCCTGATCGAGTATAACAAAGTCCTCTTATCGACTATAGCAAAGGCCCCTTATCGAGTATAACAAAGCCCCTTAATCGAGTATAGCAAAGTCCCCAGATCGAGTATAACAAAGTCCTCTGATCTAGTATAACAAATTTCCCTAATCGAGAATAACAAAGTCCCCTCATCGAGTATAACAAAGGCCCCTTATCGAGTATAACAAAGCCCCCTGATCGAGTATAGCAAAGTCCCCTGATCGAGTATAACAAAGTCCCCTCATCGAGTATAACAAAGCCCCCTGATCGAGTATATTAAAGTCCCCTCATCGAGTATAAGAAAGTCTCCTCATCGAGAATAACAAAGTCCCCTGATCGAGTATAACAAAGTCACCTGAACGAGTATAACAAAGCCCCCTGAACGAGTATAACAAAGATCCCTGATCGAATATAACAAAGACCCCTGACAGAGTATAACACAGATCGCTGATCGAGTATATTAAAGTCCCCTGATCGAGTATAACAAAGTCCACTAATCTTGTATAACAAAGTCCCCTGATCAAGTATAACAAAGCCCCCTGATCGAGTATAACAAAGCCTTCTAATCGAGTATAACAAAGGGCCCAGATCGAGTATAACAAAGTCCCCTGATCGAGTATAACAAAGTCCCCTAATCGAGTATAACAAAGGCCCCTTATCGAGTATAACAAAGGCCCCTCATCGAGTACAACAAAGGCCCCTGGTCGAGTATAACAAAGTCCCCTGATCAAGAATAACAAAGAACCCTGATCGAGTATAACAAAGTCCCCAAACCCAGTATAACAAAGTCCCCTGATAGAGTAAAACAAAGGCCACTCATCGAATATAACAAAGTACCCTGATCGAGTATAACAAAGATCCCTGATCGAGTATAACAAAGTCCCCTGATAGAGTATAACAAAGATCCCTGATCGAGTATATTAAAGTCCCCTAATCGAGTATAACAAAGCACCCTCATCGAGTATAACAAAGTCCCCTTGTCGAGTATAACAATGTCCCTGATCGAGTATAACAATGTCCCCTTATCGAGTATAACAAAGGCCCCTGATCGAGTACAACAAAGCCCCCTCATCGAGTGCAACAAAGTCCCCTGATCGAGTATGACAAAGTCCCCTGATCGAGTATAACAAAAGCTCCTCATCGAGTATAACAAAGGCCCCTGATAGAGTATAACAAAGGCCCCTGATCGAGTATAACAAAATCCCCTGATCGAGTATATACAAAGTCCCCTGATCGAGTATATTAAAGTCCCTCATCGAGTATAACAAAGTCCACTGATCTGCCCTGATCAACTATAACAAAGTCCCCTGATCAAGAATAACAAAGAACCCTGATCGTGTATAACAAAGTCCCCAGATCCAGTACTAACAAAGTCCCCTGATAGAGTAAAACAAAGGCCACTCATCGAGTATAACAAAGTCCCCTGATCGAGTATAACAAAGATCCCTGATCGAGTATAACAAAGTCCCCTGATAGAGTATAACAAAGATCCCTGATCGAGAATATTAAAGTACCCTGATCGAGTATAACAAAGTTCCCTGATCGAGTATAACGAAGTCCCTTAATCGAGTGTAACAAAGCACCCTCATCGAGTATAACAAAGTCCCCTTATCGAGTATAACAATGTCCCTGATCGAGTATAACAATGGCCCCTTATCGAATATAACAAAGGCCCCTGATCGAGTACAACAAAGCCCCCTCATCGAGTGCAACAAAGTCCCCTGATCGAGTATGACAAAGTCCCCTGATCGAGTATAAGAAAAGCTCCTCATCGAGTATAACAAAGGCCCCTGATCGAGTATCACAAAGGCCCCTCATCGAGTATAGCAAGGTCCCGTGATCGAGTATATTAAAGTCGCTCATCGAGTATAACAAAGTCCACTGATCTGCCCTGATCAACTATAACAAAGTCCTCTGATCGAGTATAACAAAGTCCCCTGATCGAGTAAAACAAAGTCCCCTGATCGAGTATAACAAATTCCCCTGATCGAGTATAACAAAGTCCCTTTATCGAGTATAACAAACTTCCCTGATCAAGTATAGCAAAGTCCCCTGATAGAGTATAACACAGCCCCCTCATCAAGTATAACAAAGTCACATGACCGAGTATAACAAAGCCATTTGAACGAGTATAACAAAGATCCCTGATCGAGTATAACAAAGGCCCCTTATCGAGTATAACAAAGTTTCCTGATCGAGTGTAATAAAGGCCCCTGATCGAGTATAACAAAGTCCCGTGATCGAGTACAACTAAGGCCCCTGATCGAGTACAACAAAGGCCCCTCATCGAGTACAACAAAGGCCCCTGATCGAGTATAACAAAGTCCCCTCATCAAGAATAACAAAGCCCCTATTCGAGTATAACAAAATCTCCTGATCGAGTAAAACAGTCCCCTGATCAAGTATAACAAATTCCCCTAAGTGAGAATAACAAAGTCCCCTCATCGAGCATAACAAAGGCCCCTTATCGAGTATAACAAAGCCCCCTGATCGAGTATAGCAAAGTCCCCTGATCGAGTATAGCAAAGTCCCCTGATCGAGTATAAAAAGTCCCCTCATCGAGTATAACAAAGTCCCCTTAACGAGTATAACAAAGTCACCTGAACGAGTATAACAAAGCCCCCTGAACGAGTATAACAAAGATCCCTGATCGAGTATAACAAAGTCCCCTGATAGAGGATAACAAAGTTCCCTGATCGAGTAAGGCAAAGTCCCCTGATCGAGTATATTAAAGTCCCCTGATCGAGTATAACAAAGTCCACTCATCCAGTATAAGAAAGTCCCCTGATCAAGTATAACAAAGCCCCCTGATCGAGTATAACAAAGCCCCCTGATCGAGTATTTCAAAGGGCCCTGATCAAGTATAACAAAGTCCCCTGATCGAGTATAACAAAGGCCCCTAATCGACTATAACAACTGCCCCTTATCGAGTATAACAAAGGCCCCTGATCGAGTAAAACAAAGGCCCCTGGTCGAGTATAACAAAGTCCCCTGATCAAGAATAACAAAGACAACTGATCGAGTATAACAAAGTCCCCAGATCCAGTATAACAAAGTCCCCTGATAGAGTAAAACAAACGCCCCTCATCGAGTATAACAAAGTCCCCTGATAGAGTATAACAAAGTCCACTGATCGAGTATAACAATGGCCCCTTATCGAGTATAACAATGGCCCCTGATCGAGTACAACAAAGCCCCTCATCGAGTATAACAAAGTCCGCTTATCGAGTATAACAAAGTCCCCTAATCGAGTATAACAATGGCCCCTTATCGAGTATAACAATGGCCCCTGATCGAGTACAACAAAGCCCCCTGATCGAGTACAACAATGACCCCTGATCGAGTATAACAAAGTCGCCTGATCGAGTATCACAAAGGCTCCTCATCGAATATAACAAAGTCCCCTGATCGATTATATCAAAGTCCCGATCGAATATAACAAAGGCCACTGGTCGAGTATAACAAAGTCCCCAGATTGAGTATAACAAAGTCCCCTGATCGAGTATAACAAAGGCCCCTGATCGAGTATAACAAAGTCCCCTGGTTGTGTATAACAAAGTCCCCTGATCGAGTATAACAAAGGCCCCTGATCGAGTAAAACAAAGTCCCTTCATCGAGTATAACAAAATCCCCTGATCGAATATAACAAATTCCACTGATCGAGTATAAAAAGTCCCCTCATCGAGTATAACAAAATCCCCTGATCGAGTATAACAAAGTCCCCTGATCAAGTATAACAAATTCCCCAAATCGAGAATAACAAAATCCCCTCATCGAGTATAACAAAGGAGCCTTATCGAGTATAACAAAGCCCCATGATCGAGTACAACAAAGTCCCCTGATCGAGTATATTAAAGTCCCCTGATCGAGTATAACAAAGTCCCCTAATCGAGTATAACAAAGTCACCTGAACGAGTATAACAAAGCCCCCTGAACGAGTATAACTAAGTCCCCTGATCGAGTATATTAAAGTCCCCTGATCGAGTATAACAAAGTCCACTGATCAGCCCTCATCAACTATAACAAAGTCCCCTAATCGAGTATAACAAAGTCCCCTGATCGAGTATAACTAAGTCCCCTGATCGAGTATAACAAATTCCCCTGATTGAGTATAAAAAAGTCCCCTCATCGAGTATAACAAAGGCCCCTTATCGAGTATAACAAAGGCCCCTCATCGAGTACAACAAAGGCCCGTGATCGAGTATAAGAAAGTCGCCTGATCAAGTATAATAAAGCCCCCTCATCGAGTATAACAAAGTCCCGTGATCGAGTATAACAAAGTCCCCTGATCGAGTATAACAAAGTCCCCTGATCGAGTATAATAAGTCCCCTGATCGAGTATAACAAAGTCCCCTGATCGAATAAAACAAAGTCCACTGATCAGGTATAACAAAGTCCCCTGATCGAGCATAACAAAGTCCCCTAATCGAGTATAACAAAGCCCCCTGATCGAAAATAACAAACTCCGCTGATCGAGTGTAAGAAAGTCTCCTGAACGAGTATAAGAAAGATCCCTGATCGAGTATAACAAAGTCCCCTGATAGAGTATAACAAAGCCCCCTCATCGAGAATAACAAAGTCACCTGACCGAGTATAACAAAGCCCCCAGAACGAGTATAACAAAGATCCCTGATCGAGTATAACAAAGTCCCCTGATAGAGTATAACAAACTTCCCTGACAGAGTAAAGCAAAGTCCCCTAATAGAGTATAACAAAGCCCCCCTCATCGAGTATAACAAAGTCACCTGACCGAGTATATCAAAGCCCCCAGAACGAGTATAACAAA
>NW_024753214.1:0-9499 GCF_018991925.1 Homarus americanus
GGTTGCAAAAAGAAATATTATTCTTTTAAGTCTTTTTCAGTTTGTTCAGTGCTAACAACATTATAGGTCATATTTCATGCAGTATGCATATACAATGTTTGCTGGCGGTTTAATACCTTTCTGTTTACTGATGATGTAAAACCCTCGTTAAAATACTTTAGAGTCGTTTACAAAATATTTGGTGCGTTTCCGGAGCATTGTATGTTTTTACAGCATGCGAGGCGGCAGGTATGTGGAGTTTTAAGAGCACTTCACGCTATAGCTCAGTTGGCCACGGATTAGCGAATTAAGAACTGAAAATGTTTGGATCGTCATCTGTTTCGTGTAAGCTGTGTCGGACATTTTGTGCTACATTAAAGTCCAGCGATCTGTGGCAGCTGTCGGGCTCCTGCCTGACCACCCTTTGCCTAAGAAGAGCGATTGTCTGAAGGTGTTCGAGTAGTTACTCAATTGTGAAAAAGTGATAGTGAGTCCCATAGACATGGCTGCCAGTTAGGGACAGTGTGGATACGGCACACTACATAGCATGTCTTCGGAAAGTAAAGGAGGCCGTGTAGCCAAGACTGCACTCAACCGCCTTCACTTCCCCAATTACAGCTAGGTGGACTGAGAGCGCCTCGGGATTATCATATCTATAATGCCAGACGGTAACACCATCCCCTTGACACCTCGGAGACTATACAGTACTGTGTTCGGGGTGTGTTTGTGGGTCTCTACTGCCGCCTCCCTATCGTTGAGTTGCTCCCCACTTACCGTAACCAGTCGAGGTCACTGTGGGAGGCCATGTACGGTACGGTACAGTACAGCACAGAGTCACGCCCCCCTCAACAACGTCCGCACCTCGCCTGCTGAATACAGTATTTGCAAATGTGACCATAAACCCCAACAATTGTAGCAAATTACAAGTCCCGGGATTAGCCCCTGGTATTAACACAGTGACAAGCGTCCCATTCCTGGTAAGTAGCAGGTGGCCGGAGGTAGTGCAATCCTCTCCCAGACTACGGAATGAGAGAGAGCTGGTTGACCATCATGGTAAGGCAGCGTCACTATTTGGACCCCCAGGGGAGGCCATTATACATTAAGTTAAGTGAGCATTTGGAATACTAGACGACTAGGCTATATAGATTTCTACCCTAGTTTTCCCACCGATAATAATGAGTACAAGGGAGGTAGTCTCATCGGCGTTCATCAACACCATAGCCGTCTCAGTTACCTATTGCTCGTACAAGGTTTTTGAATGAAATAGTTTTACTAATATCAGGAACTTTCAAACTACTACAGGAAATAATATATATATATATATATATATATATATATATATATATATATATATATATATATATATATATATATATATATATATATATATATATATATATATATATATATATATATATATATATATATATATATATATATATATATATATATATATATATATATATATATATATATATATATATATATATATATGTAACATATTATCAGTTTTGAACTGACCATCACTAAGGTCAGTTCAAAACTGATAATATGTTACATAAATTTATTTGTCATTGGCCCAAGGTTAAAAATGTTTTGAAAACCTTTGATCTAGATGTATGATAGTTATTTTGTGGGTCCCTTATTTTTGACCTGACCTGACTAGTCACGTCACCCCCCTTCTCTTAAACTCCTCAACATGTGTGTTGGTGTGGGGATTAGTGGATGACATCATTATGACCTGACCTCATGTTTTTAAGGTCACCCTGTATATTTAAGCCTCTCTCTGTCCATGTAATCCAGTTGCCTCTGAAGATGTCTTGAATAAAGACGAAAGCTAAGGTGCTCCGTTGTTTCCATTTTCCCGTGTGATTTTATCAAGATATATATATATATATATCTATATATATACATATATATACAGTATATATAAGAAAATAAGGAGTCTGTAATAGGCCGGTTGGCCTGTGCATGGCAGCTCCTGTCGAGAGTTACTACCGCTCTCTATCATCCATGAATCTATCTAGCCTCCTTTTGAAACTTTCCAGAGTTCCTTCCTATCTCCCTCCTAAACCTAAACTTATCTAACTTGAATCCGTTGCTCTGAGGCCTATCCTGCTCGGATATTATAAGAACTTTATCTATATCCCCTTTATATATATCTTCGCTAGTTTATACAATGGTGAACTATGTTAATATGCCCTTCATTGTGAACCAATAAGCATAATTAAATTTAATTAATTTCAAAGTAATTATTGTAGGTGTTACATTCAATGTCACTCGGTGGTGGTGATGTGTGGCCGTGGTGTTGTTATGATCAATACTTTGGGGAGAATGACAGACTTCGTCACACTTCGTCACACACACTACTTGTGAATCTGTGTTATGATTTTGTCCTCTAAAACCTGGTATTGATCACGGCTATTGACTTCATCCTTGTTTCACTTTAATTGTTTTGGTTCAGACAATAAATCCATTAAGAGCGGCTGTTGGTTTCATTAATTAGAGAAGGTCAGGTTATCTCACCTGGCGGGGAATTCCTTCATCTGTTCTCTATAAATTGATGAAAGTCATTTATCACTCCTAATTTCCCCAGAGACCAACAACCTGCAGAAAAGGAATATAATTATAGCTTTTGTTTTTTTATATTTTTCACCCGTGAGAATTAGTGCTACTGACCTGGTGATACCCTGAGTGTTGACGTCGGTGTTTATAAACGAATCATACTTGACCTTTCCCACCAATTATTATATACTAATAAGTATAATGTTCAAACATTTCCAATCCATAAGTTGTCGCTTTTTTTTAAATCTAAATACGGAAAAAGAGTGTACTTAAAATATATTGTTTTAATTTGAGCTGTCTTCCCCCCCGCCCCCCCCCCCACACACATACACCAGGTATCATCATCATACAGAAACAAAATATGTATATAACTCGGTATGACAACTGCTTAATCTCGGGTTGAGAAAACGTTAACTGTGATTGTTATTGGAAATTCGATTGTAAACTGAACCTTCTGTTTCTTATGTGAGTCTTAGTGGAAATGTTGCCCCTCTCTCTCTCTCTCTCTCTAGTATAACAGTAGTATATAGCCAGGCACTAAGGCTCCCGTGTTTGTTGTGTTAAAAAAATTAAACGGTTGCAGTGACTTGTGACCCTCATAGCCTCTCCTGAACAACAATAAACGTTCTCCTTTTACTGCAACACAACTACAGTTATTGTAGACATTTGAGGATAAATATATACACTATCAATTTCAGTTTCCTTTAGGATGATTTACGTTTAGTTACATATATTAATAAACTTAAAGTATTTATATAAAGGCAATATATTTGATCTTTTAAAATAGTAAAGCTCAAAGTATATTGACGATAAATTGATCTTCTTTTGTGATAATTCAACTCCAAGTATTTATATAACTAATCCAATCTTCCTATAATTTTATTTTAGCCACACACACACACACACATATATATATATATATATATATATATATATATATATATATATATATATATATATATATATATATATATATATATATATATAAGTAAACAAAGTGTATATCTACAAACAACTATAAGATGCTCTTAGATAATTCTTTTTTAGTCTCACATTTCAGTAAACTCATAAACAGTAAACTGAGAATCTTTAAACACACTCCTGCTGCACTATTTCTCGGCCACACGTAAACAAAGCAGTCCGTATTATAGAGAATTGGACACTATGTTACATAAAGTGTTTCTCCTTGGTGGTGAGGTGTATCTTCAACACTCTCAGATGGCTTAGATTTTTCTCAGTGATGCCCTTGAAAGGAGGAGAAACTACCGTGAGTTAAGTTCAAGTGTGAGGGACCAGCGCTGTAGTGGTGTGGAAGCTAGGATGGTCAGTGTTATGGGGTGGTGTGGTACCTAGAATGGTCAACGTTATGGTGGTGTGGTAGCTAGGATGGTCAGCATTGTGGTGGTGTGGTGGAGGAGGTAGCTCTCTCTCTCTCTCTCTCTCTCTCTCTCTCTCTCAAAAGCAATATCAAGCAAGAGTTAACCATAATTCTTCAGTACCTCCGATGTATCCCAGATTCCCCCGATAACTTATGTAAAGCTCACAGCATAATCTTACAAAGTGATGGTTTTTCTTACCAATATAATTCACGACTAACCAAAAGCAAATTTGGATATCTGGAAAGAGAGAGAAAGAGGGAGAGAGAAAGAGAAAGAGAGAAAGGAAGGAGAGAAAAAGAATCAGATTAGGTAAAGCTCAAGGGAATTTGTCTGCAGTTCGATGGTTCTTCTCATATTTCTGGAGAGAGAGAGAGAGAGAGGTGTTTGGTAATAACAGTAAATGACCTATGAACTTTTACGACCCACGACCAAAATACGACCCACAACCCACGACCATAACCCACGTCATAAAGGTATAGATTAAGACTGGAGACTACGAGGACAATGTACAGATGAACTTATTGATATAAGTGAAGAGCTACGTCAAGGTGTGTGTGTGTCATCATCATCATCATCATCGTTATTATTATTATTATTATTATTATTATGATTATTATTGTTGTTGTTGTAGTTACTATTATTGTCATAACCATTATCATTATTATTAATATTATTATTATCATTATTGTTATTATAATTATCATTAGTAGCAGTATTATACCATACCCGTTATAATAAATGTTAACTGTATTAGATGTAAAAAAAATAATAATATGAACATTGTTAAACTCTATTTGCAGATTAGTTAATAATAATAAAGTAAACTCATTTTGGTGGTGTCAGCTGCACATTTTCATTATATAAGAGCACCAGTCATATGGTTATGGTTCTTGCATCTTAAATATCAACATTAAACAACACATTTTTTCCGAAAATATCACTGTGCTGGCATGCCTTTATGACTAACACCGGGATACTGTTGTAATGAAAGTGTGGCAGGTGTTGTGTAGTGGTGGTGTTGAGTGGTAGTAGTGGTGGTGGTAGTGTGTGGTAATAGGTGCTGAGTTAGGTGTGGTGGTGGTGGTGAGATAGGTGTTGTGTGGTGGGATGATCCTCACTTGTAATCTTCCTCCACCAACAACTCACAACTCTCACTACCTGTTCTCGTGAGTTTTATCTCCGAATAATTTACAACTTTATCCAATTGGTTTATCTAAATTTGTGTGAAAAATTTAACACATTACAGGAATTACCGAGAAAAAGGGAAATATCAGAGATTTACTTGGAATTAGTCGCTAATCCTCCCAACAACACAAAAAAAATTACAGGGATTTTTTTTCTATTTCTGGCCAGGATTAATCAACCTAATCCTCGCCTTTTCTGCTCGGGTGGATTTTTTTCGCGAAAGAGGATTTTTTTTTAAGTGCATTGATATCGTCCGCAGTGATAAAAATTTGGCTACCTGTGTTAATTCTAAATGCTACAGTTAACATTATATTACACAGTGTGTTAGGTTAGGTTAGGTTCTATCTAATCTGACCAGCCGGATACACAGCTCGAACAAACTAAAGCAAATAACACTTTATATACACTACAATACCACCACAAGTAAACACTACAATACCACCATAAGTAAACAATACAATACCACCATAAGTAAACACTACAATACTACCATAAGTAAACACTACAATACCACCACAAATAAACACTACAATACCACCATAAGTAAACACTACAATACCACCACAAGTAAACACCACAATACCACCATAAGTAAACACTACAATACCACCATAAGTAAACACTACAATACCACCACAAGCAAACACTACAATACCACCATAAGTAAACACTACAATACCACAATAAGTAAACACTACAATACCACCACAAGCAAACATAGTACCATAAGTAAACTACTGTGCCATATAAGTAAATATTTTCTAATGCCACCACAAACAAACACTGTTACCATAAGTAAACACTACAATACCACCACAAGCAAACACTACAATACCACCATAAGTAAACACTACAATACCACCATAAGTAAACACTACAATGCCACCACAAGTAAACACTACAATACTACCATAAGTAAACACTACAATACCACCATAAGTAAACACTACAATACCACCATAAATAAACACTACAATACCACCATAAGTAAACAATACAATACCACCACAAGTAAACACTACAATACCACCATAAGTAAACACTACAATACCACCACAAGTAAACACTACAATACTACCATAAGTTAACACTACAATACCACCATAAACACTACAATACCACAAATAAGTAAACACTACAATACCACCATAAGTAAGCACTACAATACCACCATAAGTAAACACTACAATACCACCATAAGTAAACACTACAATGCTACCACAAGCAAATATGCAATACCACCATAAGTAAACACTTTACAATACACCATAGTGACACCACAATGCCATCATATGTAAACTTTACAATACTACAGTAAACACTAATACTATAAAATAAACACTACTAATACCACCATAAAATAAAACACTTTCACAATACTACCATGGTAATTAAACACTTATGACTGCACCGCCAAGTAAACACTGCAATGCCACTGCTCAGTAACCTACAATGCCACCATAATTCAAGCACTTCTTCTGCCATAGTGAGCAATACTGCAATGCTGCAATCAAACGATTACCAATGCCACCATAAATCAAACACTTTTACTAATGCACAAGTAAAACATACCAATGCTACTGTAAAGTAAACTTTCTGATACTACCATAAGTAAACACTGCAATACCACCATAAACACTACAATACCACCATAAGTAAACACTACAATACCACCATAAGTAAACACTACAATACCACCATAAGTAAACAATACAATACCACCACAAGTAAACACTACAATACCACCATAAGTAAACACTACAATACCACCATAAGTAAACACTACAATACCACCACAAGTAAACACTACAATACTACCATAAGTAAACACTACAATGCCACCATAAGTAAACACTACAATACCACCATAAACACTACAATACCACCATAAGTAAACACTACAATACCACCATAAATAACAGTAATGGTGTACCACCTTCTCACACCTGCACTGATTTACTATTATTTCTTATAGCCTTTCATGTTTTTGATCTCTTTGCCTTTAAGTTTACCTGTGAGAGTCGTGGCCTCTCCTTTACGCCTCCCAGAGGACCAATACATCAGCTCTCGTGCGTTAGACCCCGGGGCAACTAGTCCTCCCTCGCCTGTTATTATAATTAGCTCCTTCAACCCATTGCTGAGTATTGTTTCCTCTTTATGATCTTGGTAAAATAAAAACAAGCCATTATTAAAGACAAATTATTAATGCTTTTATGAAGGTTAATTGTCTTACGTGATAAAAGGTCAGTTGTTGATATCATTTAGGTTGGCCGGTGTCTGGTGAGGGAGGTTAGATTTTTTTTTTAATTATCTGGAAAATATATGACGCGCATAACTTGATCCAGTAAAAGTCGAGAAGAAAATGACGGAAAAGTTAATTAAATTCCACACGATAATCGTAACTTGATTAAATAAGCATCTGGGTGAAAATTACTGAAGGGTTAATTAAATTTAAATGGTAAGCTTCAAGGATGTTAAATGGACATTGTTGCTGATGGAAACTGATCACTTCTCTCACTAGGAATCGAGGAGTCCTGGACAATGGTTAAGCAAATATACATGATAATTAACGTACCATTAGTGATGACTTATGACAATACAAACTCATGCATCATTTATATTACCTTCAATTGGGGTAATTAAGCTAATGTCAACATAATGTGTAGAGGGACTGTGAAATTACCGTTAAATGTTATTGTGTTTTGTGGTAATTGTGAGTTAAAACAAACAATAAATCTGACAAATTACACAGTCTGGTGGTTGTCGCTCTTGCTTTCCTATGGTATAAAATACAACATTAACTCATTAATTAAAGCAACATATATCATTATGTGATAACTTTCCTTGATGTGTGGCTCTCTGGCGTCAGTGTGTGTCGTGTCCTTTCTTCAGCGGTATATAAACATCCCTGGAGACCCCCCCCCAAGTCACCTCATACAAAGTGAAGATAACGAGATGATCACCGGGAAGAAAATAATAAGAAGAACAGCAATAAAAATGACACGTAGTAATTAGGAGAAAGACAAATAAAAGAGAATAAAAGAGGAATATAAACAAGGAACTTCTCGTGCAGGTTGAAACACTCACAAGAAAAAGTTGTATCATTATCATCAGAAACGTGTTTGAGCTCTTTACCACTACCATCTGTGAGAGAGAGAGATTTAAGAACATAAGAACATAAGAATGGAGGAAACTGCAGCGGGCCTATTGGCCCATACTGGGCAGTCCCGTTTACACCCAACCCCTATTGCTCATATGAGCATCCAACCTATGTTTGAAGCAATTCAGCGTATTCGAGTTAATGATGATATTTGGTAACTTGTTCCATTCATCCACTACTCTGTTTCCAAACCAGTGTTTACCTATTTCACGCCTAAATCTAAATTTGTCCAATTTAAAACCATTGTTACGAGTTCGCTCCTGGTTGGATAATTTGAGTACCTTTGTAATGTCCTCTTTGTTTAGCCCTGCCTTCCACTTATACACCTCTATCAGGTCGCCCCTCGCTCTACGTCTCTCAAGGGAGTGCAGATTAAGATGCTTTAACCTGTCTCTATACTCAAGGTTCCTAATGCGGGATTAGTGCATCATTCTCCTCTGAATTTACTTTCCAGGATTCTATATCCATTCTCTGTAATACGGTGGCCAGGCGAACTACATAATAATCGGAATTGTGTCTCACAAAACCAAAGATACAGTTTTAGGGGAGTAGCCCTCATCAGTCTTATACTTACTCCTTTGCTTATGAACCTTAAGTACTTTATTAGCCTTGTTACGAGCAAAAAACACATTGTTTACTTGGCTTGGGTTCTCTTATCATTCTCCTAAATCTCCTACTTGATCGGATTTCTCTATGGCATCGTTGTTCATCTGGTATCTGGTTTCCCTGTTTACATTTCCTATACTGAGTACTTTACATTTGTCGATGTTGAATGTCATCTGCCATTTTTCAGACCATTTGAAAAATTTGTTTAGATCCTCCTGTAGTTTTGCCGAGTCCTCGTCAGATTTGATAACACGTCCTATTTTAGTATCATCAGCAAATTTACTTATGTTGCTGTCTATGCCGATATCTATGTCGTTTATGTATATAATAAACAATAATGGTCCAAGTACTGAGCCTTGGGGAACTCCACTTGTGACGTTGCTCCAATGGGACTTAGTGCCGTTAATGCTCACTCTCTGTTTCCTGTCCTGTAACCACGCCCTAATCCATTTAAGGATGTCACCTTTGATGCCATGAGCTTCTACCTTTCTAATTAGTCTTTCGTGGGAGACTCTGTCGAAGGCTTTGCTAAAGTCGAGATATACCACATCATAATTGTGCTCCTCGTCCACCGATTCGAAAACTGATGAAAAGAATGTTAATAGATTAGTTAGGCAAGAACGTC
>NW_024753215.1:0-12166 GCF_018991925.1 Homarus americanus
CCATCACTCAACCTTGTTCCATTTTATTTAAAGTTCGTTAATCAATAAGAGGAATTATTATCACAACACAAGCATTCATTAATCAGTCTCCATTGTGAATCATTTTGCTGGGGTGTGTGGGAGGATTACGCTGGATAATAACTTTAGTGTTTTGTATATCCAGAAGAATCTTAACTCCAGTTTACTCCAACTAATAACTAACCTAATCTAACACAACCTAATCTAACACAACCTAACCTAACCTGAAAAATCTCCACTACAATTACTCCAACTAATAACTAACCAAACATAAGCTAACATAATTACAGACAGACAGACACACACACAGACACACACACACACACACACACACACACACATAAACCATAAATATGTTATATGGAACATAAATATAACTTCCAAAATCACTCTCATATACTTCCTAACCGCGGCCTGACGAAATAGTACACCTGTAACTTTCTGTCAGGGCTCAGGTCGAGGCTCCTCCTTACTGATCATCTATACGTGTGTGTGAGTGTGTGAGATGTTTCCTAGTATGTAATAAAAAAGGCGGGGATCCGCTTTTGAATTTTGCCACATACAGCGGCTAGTTTATTGTGCACCCATATTCATCCCGTGAACGGTAGCGTAGGCAGATTATAGTTAAACAGTAGAAGTCAGAATATTACGGCACTGAATGTTAAAAACAATGTATTTCCAAAAAATTATTTGTTTAGTTCTGTACAGTACATCGCCCTCTCCCTCAACCTGCCATTATTCAATAAATTATTTGTTCCCTCGTTCTAACAAGAGATACACGATAACATATCCTATTTGAAGATAAAAATACACTGTCCAGGAAGAGTCACAACAAACTTGGGGGTTATCTGAGAGAGAGGGAGAGAGAGAGAGAGAGAGAAACATTACCTTCTACACTACAGTTATATAGTATGACCACCATGACCCACGGAGATCTGTACCTCTTGGCTCCTGACCTCTGTTGACCTTGTGTATATTCACCCAGTTGACCTTTCCTGCCCTATCTCGCCCATTCCTCCTACAGTCAAGGGCTGGGGGACCGAGGGGGGGGGGGCGGGGGGAACGGAGGGGAATGGTTCTGTAAGCATACTTGAGGTTAGGTTAGGTTAGGTTCAAATGAGTGATAGATCAGGTCCCATGGTTAGTTTATCTCTCTCTCTCTCTCTCTCTCTAACACATATATATCCCTATTCTGTAAAATCTTGTGGTTATTTATATTTACTCTCTGTTGATATTCTGGGGGAGAGAGAGAGAGAGAGAGAGAGAGAGAGAGATTGAGAGAAAGATATTATTGAGAGAGTAGACGAGGGAATTAGACTGGAGAGAGAGAGAGATGTGAATTAGTGTTTACTCCCACTCATAAGTATAGTATAAGTCAACTTATATTATACAGGGTCTCCAGTCCACATTAAAATGAAAACAACTTTGTAAAACCTTATATACTTTTGATTGAATGATAACAGATTAATATCCACACACACACATTATAGTCAGTCTCTTAGAGTTTCATTTGGTGTATGGGTATACATCGTTTGGGTATAAGGTATAAGGCATCATTCGGGAGAGGTCAGGTCAGGTCAAAGTAAAGGTAAGGTCAGGGTAGGTGATCTCAGTGGCCAGGAAACGTGAATTTTTAAGTTGGGATGAATATTTTTTTTGCGGGGGAGGAGGAGGGAGGGGAGGGGGGAGGGGAAGGGGGAGGGGAGGGGGGGAAGCGAGTATGATTTTATATGATGGTGATGAAGGAAGGAATAGAGGGACAGATGGAGAGGAATTATGAAGGAGGGAAGGTTGAAGGAAAGATGAGAATAGGAAAAGGAAGGGAGGAAGGAGACAGGGAAAATTGAAAACTGATAAAGATGATGGAAGGGTGAAAATAAAGAGGATGGCGAGGAAAGAAAAAAGGATAGAGGGTAGGAAAGAAAGAAGGATAGAGGGAAGGAAAGAAATCACGAAAATTCTAATTGAAGAAATGAAGACGAAAATCAACAAAAAAATTAAATAAAAGAAGAAATAATCAAGAGAGAAGAAAGAAGAGAAATTGCTGGATTGACAAACACGACAGCCACACGGACACGACGACAAGAGATTATGTTAATTTGAGAAAAACTTGGTGGTTGTGATGTGTCTGTCTGTCGCTTCCTGTTGGTGTATGATGATAATAAGCTGCTTAGATCTCTCTCTCTCTCTCTCTCATATCTACTTCAGGAGACGTGTGTGTGTGTGTGTGTGTGTGTGTGTGTGTGTGTGTGTGTGTGTGTGTGTGTGTGTGTGTGTGTGTGTGTGTGTGTGTGTGTGTGTGTGTGTGTGTGTGTGTGTGTGTGTGTGTGTGTGTGCGTTGCCGACACACGGTGTAATTGTCAGCTTGCTCGCCTCGCAAGCGAATGAACCCGGGTTCCATTTCCGGGCAGGGTGAGACCATGAGCAAGTTCCTTTGCGTCATTTACCTCTATCTACCCAACAGTAATTGGGGACCTGGATGTTAATTGATTCGCGCGTCGTGTTACGGGGTAATGGTTAGCCAGTGCAGTTGGCCACGGACTATTCCTTGACACTGGGTCACTCAGGTCATTAACTCAGGGTGTGGTTGTTGTGTTGGCGACAGCTTCAACACCTTAAACAAATTCACGCCTAGGTGGCCCTTGGGCCTGGCCATTCTCATTACAGGAGGGGCAACCATTATAATAAAAAAAAAAACCGATCATCAACTTCAGGTACACCAATCATCCTTGTAAAAAAATCCTGATTGAATAATTTCCTCAGTAACATACAAGTGAACCAAACTTGGGTACTACACAACTACAGTATCACTCAATGACTTATTTTACACTATATCTACTACCACTTAACGTTTCTATATCAGTTCAACAACCATCACTCAACCTTGTTCCATTTTATTTAAAGTTCGTTAATCAATAAGAGGAATTATTATCACAACACAAGCATTCATTAATCAGTCTCCATTGTGAATCATTTTGCTGGGGTGTGTGGGAGGATTACGCTGGATAATAACTTTAGTGTTTTGTATATCCAGAAGAATCTTAACTCCAGTTTACTCCAACTAATAACTAACCTAATCTAACACAACCTAACCTAACCTGAAAAATCTCCACTACAACTTACTCCAACTAATAACTAACCAAACATAAGCTAACATAATTACAGACAGACAGACAGACACACACACACACACACACACACACACACACACACACACACACACACACACACATAAACCATAAATATGTTATATGGAACATAAATATAACTTCCAAAATCACTCTCATATACTTCCTAACCGCGGCCTGACGAAATAGTACACCTGTAACGTTCTGTCAGGGCTCAGGTCGAGGCTCCTCCTTACTGATCATCTATACGTGTGTGTGTGTGTGAGATGTTTCCTAGTATGTAATAAAAAAGGCGGGGATCCGCTTTTGAATTTTGCCACATACAGCGGCTAGTTTATTGTGCACCCATATTCATCCCGTGAACGGTAGCGTAGGCAGATTATAGTTAAACAGTAGAAGTCAGAATATTATGGCACTGAATGTTAAAAAAATGTATTTCCAAAAAATTATTTGTTTAGTTCTGTAGAGTACATCGCCCTCTCCCTCAACCTGCCATTATTCAATAAATTATTTGTTCCCTCGTTCTAACAAGAGATACACGATAACATATCCTATTTGAAGATAAAATACACTGTCCAGGAAGAGTCATAACAAACTTGGGGGTTATCTGAGAGAGAGAGAGAGAGAGAGAGAGAGAGAGAGAGAGAGAGAGAGAGAGAGAGAGAGAGAGATGTGAATTAGTGTTTACTCCCACTCATAAGTATAGTATTAGTCAACTTATATTATACAAGGTCTCCAGTCCACATTAAAATGAAAACAACTTTGTAAAACCTTATAAACTTTTGATTGAATGATAACAGATTAATATACACACACACACATTATAGTCAGTCTCTTCGAGTATCATTTGGTGTGTGGGTATATATCGTTTGGGTATAAAACAACTTTGTAAAACCTTATAAACTTTTGATTGAATGATAACAGATTTATATCCACACACACACATTATAGTCAGTCTCTTCGAGTATCATTTGGTGTGTGGGTATATATCGTTTGGGTATAAGGTATAAGGCATCATTCGGGAGAGGTCAGGTCAGGTCAAAGTAAAGGTAAGGTCAGGGTAGGTGATCTCAGTGGCCAGGAAACGTGAATTTTTAGGTTGGGATGAATATTTATTTTTGTGGGGGGGAAGCGAGTATGATTTTATATGATGGTGATGAAGGAAGGAATAGAGGGAGAGATGGAGAGGAATTATGAAGGAGGGAAGGTTGAAGGAAAGATGAGAATAGGAAAAGGAAGGGAGGAAGGAGACAGGGAAAATTGAAAAACTGATAAAGATGATGGAAGGGTGAAAATAAAGAGGATGGCGAGGAAAGAAAGAAGGATAGAGGGAAGGAAAGAAAGAAGGATAGAGGGAAGGAAAGAAAGAAGGATAGAGGGAAGGAAAGAAATCACTAAAATTTTAAATGAAGAAATGAAGACGAAAATCAACAAAAAAAATTAAATAAAAGAAGAAATAATCATGAGAGAAGAAAGAAGAGAAATGGCTGGATTGACAAACACGACAGCCACACGGACACGACGACAAGAGATTATGTTAATTTGAGAAAAACTTGGTGGTTGTGATGTGTCTGTCTGTCTGTCTGTCGTTCCTGTTGGTGTAGGATGATAATAAGCTGCTTAGATCTCTCTCTCTCTCATATCTACTTCAGAGACGTGACAACGGCGTAATTGTCAGCTTGCTCGCCTCGCAAGCGAATGAACCCGGGTTCCATTTCCGGGCAGGGTGAGACCATGAGCAAGTTCCTTTGCGTCATTTACCTCTATCTACCCAACAGTAATTGGGGACTTGGATGTTAATCGATTCGCGCGTCGTGTTACGGGGTAATGGTTAGCCAGTGCAGTTGGCCACGGACTATTCCTTGACACTGGGTCACTCAGCTCATTAACTCAGGGTGTGGTTGTTGTGTTGGCGACAGCTTCAACACCTTAAACAAATTCACGCCTAGGTGGCCCTTGGGCCTGGCCATTCTCAGTACAGGAGGGGCAACCATTATAATAATAATAAAAAAAAAAACGATCATCAACTTCAGGTACACCAATCATCCTTGTAAAAAAATCCTGATTGAATAATTTCCTCAGTAACATACAAGTGAACCAAACTTGGGTACTACACAATTACAGTATCACTCAATGACTTATTTTACACTATATCTACTACCACTTAACATTTCTATATCAGTTCAACAACCATCACTCAACCTTGTTCCATTTTATTTAAAGTTCGTTAATCAATAAGAGGAATTATTATCACAACACAAGCATTCATTAATCAGTCTCCATTGTGAATCATTTTGCTGGGGTGTGTGGGAGGATTACGCTGGATAATAACTTTAGTGTTTTGTATATCCAGAAGAATCTTAACTCTAGCTTACTCCAACTAATAACTAACCTAATCTAACACAACCTAACCTAATCTAATCTAACCTAACCTGAAAAATCTCCACGACAACTTACTCCAACTAATAACTAACCAAACATAAGCTAACATAATTACAGACAGACAGACAGACAGACACACACACACACACACACACACATAAACCATAAATATGTTATATGGAACATAAATATAACTTCCAAAATCACTCTCATATACTTCCTAACCGCGGCCTGACGAAATAGTACACCTGTAACGTTCTGTCAGGGCTCAGGTCGAGGCTCCTCCTTACTGATCATCTATACGTGTGTGTGTGAGTGAGATGTTTCCTAGTATGTAATAAAAAAGGCGGGGATCCGCTTTTGAATTTTGCCACATACAGCGGCTAGTTTATTGTGCACCCATATTCATCCCGTGAACGGTAGCGTAGGCAGATTATAGTTAAACAGTAGACGTCAGAATATTATGGCACTGAATGTTAAAAACAATGTATTTCCAAAAAAATATTTGTTTAGTTCTGTAGAGTACATCGTCCTCTCCCTCAACCTGCCATTATTCAATAAATTATTTGTTCCCTCGTTCTAACAAGAGATACACGATAACATATCCTATTTGAAGATAAAAATACACTGTCCAGGAAGAGTCATAACAAACTTGGGGGTTATCTGAGAGAGAGAGAGAGAGAGATGTAGATTGAGAGAAAGATATTATTGAGAGAGTAGACGAGAGAGAGAGAGGAGAGAGAGAGAGAGAGAGAGAGAGAGAGAGAGAGAGAGAGAGAGAGAGAATACCTTCTGCAGTACAGTTATATAGTATGACCACCATGACCCACGGAGATCTGTACCTCTTGGCTCCTGACCTCTGTTGACCTTGTGTATACTCACCCAGTTGACCTTTCCTGCCCTCTCTCGCCCATTCCTCCTACAGTCAAGGGCTGGGGGGTCGAGGGGGAGGGGAACGGAGGAGAATGGTTCTGTAAGCATAGTTGAGGTTAGGTTAGGTTAGGTTCAAATGAGTGATAGATCAGGTCCCATGGTTAGTTTATCTTTCTCTCTCTCTCTAACACATATATATCCTTATTCTGTAAAATCTTGTGGTTATTTATATTTACTCACTGTTGATATTCTGGGAGAGAGAGACAGAGAGAGAGAGAGAGAGAGAGAGAGAGAGAGAGAGAGAGAGAGAGAGAGAGAGAGAGAGAGAGAGAGAGAGAGAGAGAGAGAGAGAGAGAGAGAAAAATATTATTGAGAGAGTCGACGAGGGAAATAGACTGGAGAGAGAGATGTCAATTAGTGTTTACTCCCACTCATAAGTATAGTATTAGTCAACTTATATTATACAGGGTCTCCAGTCCACATTAAAATGAAAACAACTTTGTAAAACCTTATAAACTTTTGATTGAATGATAACAGATTAATATCCACACACACACATTATAGTCAGTCTCTTCGAGTTTTATTTGGTGTATGGGTATATATCGTTTGGGTATAAGGTATAAGGCATCATTCGGGAGAGGTCAGGTCAGGTCAAAGTAAAGGTAAGGTCAGGGTAGGTGATCTCAGTGGCCAGGAAACGTGAATTTTTAAGTTGGGATGAATATTTTTTTTTGGGGGGAGGGAGGGGGGGAAGCGAGTATGATTTTATATGATGGTGATGAAGGAAGGAATAGAGAGAGAGATGGAGAGGAATTATGAAGGAGGGAAGGATGAAGGAAAGATGAGAATAGGAAATGGAAGGGAGGAAGGAGACAGGGAAAATTGAAAAACTGATAAAGATGATGGAAGGGTGAAAATAAAGAGGATGGCGAGGAAAGAAAGAAGGATAGAGGGAAGGAAAGAAATCACGAAAATTTTAAATGAAGAAATGAAGACGAAAATCAACAAAAAAATTAAATAAAAGAAGAAATAATCATGAGAGAAGAAAGAAGAGAAATTGCTGGATTGACAAACACGACAGCCACACGGACACGACGACAAGAGATTATGTTAATTTGAGAAAAACTTGGTGGTTGTGATGTGTCTGTCTGTCTGTCTGTCTGTCTGTCGCTTCCTGTTGGTGTAGGATGATAATAAGCTGCTTAGATCTCTCTCTCTCTCTCTCTCTCTCTCTCATATCTAATTCAGGAGACGTGTGTGTGTTTGTGTGTGTGTGTGTGTGTGTGTGTGTGTGTGTGAGTACGTTGGCGACACACGGTGTAATTGTCAGCTTGCTCGCCTCGCAAGCGAATGAACCCGGGTTCCATTTCCGGGCAGGGTGAGACCATGAGCAAGTTCCTTTGCGTCATTTACCTCTATCTACACAACAGTAATTGGGGACCTGGATGTTAATCGATTCGCGCGTCGTGTTACGGGGTAATGGTTAACCAGTGCAGTGGGCCACGCACTATTCCTTGACACTGGGTCACTCAGCTCATTAACTCAGGGTGTGGTTGTTGTGTTGGCGACAGCTTCAAGACCTTAAGCAAATTCACGCCTAGGTGGCCCTTGGGCCTGGCCATTCTCATTACAGGAGGGGCAACCATTATAATAATAATAAAAAAAAACGATCATCAACTTCAGGTACACCAATCATCCTTGTAAAAAAATCCTGATTGAATAATTTCCTCAGTAACATAGAAGTGAACCAAACTTGGGTACTACACAACTACAGTATCACTCAATGACTTATTTTACACTATATCTACTACCACTTAACATTTCTATATCAGTTCAACAACCATCACTCAACCTTGTTCCATTTTATTTAAAGTTCGTTAATCAATAAGAGGAATTATTATCACAACACAAGCATTCATTAATCAGTCTCCATTGTGAATCATTTTGCTGGGGTGTGTGGGAGGATTACACTGGATAATAACTTTAGTGTTTTGTATATCCAGAAGAATCTTAACTCCAGCTTACTCCAACTAATAACTAACCTAATCTAACACAACCTAACCTAATCTAATCTAACCTAACCTGAAAAATCTCCACAACAACTTACTCCAACTAATAACTAACCAAACATAAGCTAACATAATTACAGACAGATAGACACACACACACATAAACCATAAATATGTTATATGGAACATAAATATAACTTCCAAAATCACTCTCATATACTTCCTAACCGCGGCCTGACGAAATAGTACACCTGTAACGTTCTGTCAGGGCTCAGGTCGAGGCTCCTCCTTACTGATCATCTATACGTGTGTGTGAGTGTGAGATGTTTCCTAGTATGTAATAAAAAAGGCGGGGATCCGCTTTTGAATTTTGCCACATACAGCGGCTAGTTTATTGTGCACCCATATTCATCCCGTGAACGGTAGCGTAGGCAGATTATAGTTAAACAGTAGAAGTCAGAATATTATGGCACTGAATGTTAAAAACAATGTATTTCCAAAAAATTATTTGTTTAGTTCTGTACAGTACATCGCCCTCTCCCTCAACCTGCCATTATTCAATAAATTATTTGTTCCCTCGTTCTAACAAGAGATACACGATAACATATCCTATTTGAAGATAAAAATACACTGTCCAGGAAGAGTCATAACAAACTTGGGGGTTATCTGAGAGAGAGAGAGAGAGAGAGAGAGAGAGAGAGAGAGAAACAATACCTTCTACAGTACAATTATATAGTATGACCACCATGACTCACGGAGATCTGTACCTCTTGGATCCTGACCTGTGTTGACCTTGTGTATACTCACCCAGTTGACCTTTCCTGCCCTATCTCGCCCATTCCTCCTACAGTCAAGGGCTGGGGGGGCCGAGGAGGCGGGGAGGAACGGAGGGGAATGGTTCTGTAAGCATAGTTGAGGTTAGGTTAGGTTACGTTCAAATGAGTGATAGATCAGGTCCCATGGTTAGTTTATCTCTCTCTCTCTCTCTCTTTCTCTCTCTCTCTCTAACACATATATATCCCTATTCTGTAAAATCGTGTGGTTATTTATATTTACTCACTGTTGACATTCTGGGAGAGAGAAAGACAGAAAGAGAGAGATGTAGATTGAGAGAAAGATATTATTGAGAGAGTAGACGAGGGAAATAGACTGGAGAGAGAGAGAGAGAGATGTGAATTAGTGTTTACTCCCACTCATAAGTATAGTATTAGTCAACTTATATTATACAGGGTCTCCAGTCCACATTAAAATGAAAACAACTTTGTAAAACCTTATAAACTTTTGATTGAATGATAACAGATTAATATCCACACACACACATTATAGTCAGTCTCTTCGAGTTTCATTTGGTGTATGGGTATATATCGTTTGGGTATAAGGTATAAGGCATCATTCGGGAGAGGTCAGGTCAGGTCAAAGTAAAGGTAAGGTCAGGGTAGGTGATCTCAGTGGCCAGGAAACGTGAATTTTTAAGTTGGGATGAATATTTTTTTTTGGGGGGGGGAGGAGGGGGGGAAGCGAGTATGATTTTATATGATGGTGATGAAGGAAGGAATAGAGGGAGAGATGGAGAGGAATTATGAAGGAGGGAAGGTTGAAGGAAAGATGAGAATAGGAAAAGGAAGGGAGGAAGGAGACAGGGAAAATTGAAAAACTGATAAAGATGATGGAAGGGTGAAAATAAAGAGGATGGCGAGGAAAGAAAGAAGGATAGAGGGAAGGAAAGAAAGAAGGATAGAGGGAAGGAAAGAAATCACGAAAATTTTAAATGAAGAAATGATGACGAAAATCAACAAAAAAATTAAATAAAAGAAGAAATAATCAAGAGAGAAGAAAGAAGAGAAATTGCTGGATTGACAAACACGACAGCCACACGGACACGACGACAAGAGATTATGTTAATTTGAGAAAAACTTGGTGGTTGTGACGTGTCTGTCTGTCTGTCTGTCTGTCTGTCTGTCGCTTCCTGTTGGTGTAGGATGATAATAGCTGCTTAGATCTCTCTCTCTCTCTCTTTCTCTCATATCTACGTCAGGAGACGTGTGTGTGTGTGTGTGTGTACGTTGGCAACACAAGGTGTAATTGTCAGCTTGCTCGCCTCGCAAGCGAATGAACCCGGGTTCCATTTCCGGGCAGGGTGAGACCATGAGCAAGTTCCTTTGCGTCATTTACCTCTATCTACCCAACAGTAATTGGGGACCTGGATGTTAATCGATTCGCGCGTCGTGTTACGGGGTAATGGTTAGCCAGTGCAGTTGGCCACGGACTATTCCTTGACACTGGGTCACTCAGCTCATTAACTCAGGGTGTGGTTGTTGTGTTGGCGACAGCTTCAACACCTTAAACAAATTCACGCCTAGGTGGCCCTTGGGCCTGGCCATTCTCATTACAGGAGGGGCAACCATTATAATAAAAAAAAAAAACGATCATCAACTTCAGGTACACCAATCATCCTTGTAAAAAAAACCCTGATTGAATAATTTCCTCAGTAACATACAAGTGAACCAAACTTGGGTACTACACAACTACAGTATCATTCAATGACTTATTTTACACTATATCTACTACTACTTAACGTTTCTATATCAGTTCAACAACCATCACTCAACCTTGTTCCATTTTATTTAAAGTTCGTTAATCAATAAGAGGAATTATTATCACAACACAAGCATTCATTAATCAGTCTCCATTGTGAATCATTTTGCTGGGGTGTGTGGGAGGATTACGCTGGATAATAACTTTAGTGTTTTGTATATCCAGAAGAATCTTAATTCCAGCTTACTCCAACTAATAACTAACCTAATATAACACAACCTAACCTAATCTAATCTAACCTAACCTGAAAAATCTCCACTACAACTTACTCCAACTAATAACTAACCAAACATAAGCTAACATAATTACAGACAGACAGACACACACACACACACACACACACACACAATAAACCATAAATATGTTATATGGAACATAAATATAACTTCCAAAATCACTCTCATATACTTCCTAACCGCGGCCTGAGGAAATAGTACACCTGTAACGTTCTGTCAGGGCTCAGGTCGAGGCTCCTCCTTACTGATCATCTATACGTGTGTGTGTGAGTGTGAGATGTTTCCTAGTATGTAATAAAAAAGGCGGGGATCCGCTTTTGAAATTTGCCACATACAGCAGCTAGTTTATTGTGCACCCATATTCATCCCGTGAACGGTAGCGTAGGCAGATTATAGTTAAACATTAGAAGTCAGAATATTATGGCACTGAATGTTAAAAACAATGTATTTCCAAAAAATTATTTGTTTAGTTCTGTACAGTACATCGCCCTCTCCCTCAACCTGCCATTATTCAATAAATTATTTGTTCCCTCGTTCTAACAAGAGATACACGATAACATATCCTATTTAAAGATAAAAATACACTGTCCAGGAAGAGTCATAACAAACTTAGGGGTTATCTGAGAGAGAGAGAGAGAGAGAGAGAGAGAAACAATACCTTCTACAGTACAGTTATATAGTATGACCACCATGACCCACGGAGATCTGTACCTCTTGGCTCCTGACCTCTGTTGACCTTGTGTATACTCACCCAGTTGACCTTTCCTGCCCTATCGCCCATTCCTCCTACAGTCAAGGGCTGGGGGGCCGAAGGGGGGGGACGGAGGGGAATGGTTCTGTAAGCATAGTTGAGGTTAGGTTAGGTTAGGTTCAAATGAGTGATAGATCAGGTCCCATGGTTAGTTTATCTCTCTCTCTCTCTCTC
>NW_024753216.1:0-1378 GCF_018991925.1 Homarus americanus
ACCCTTCGCGGGCATGTAGCATTCCCAAAGGGCGCACACACACCCGCTAGGGTTCCAGGCCTGGTTACGGAATAAGTACCGTATTCCCTTTCGCCACTCATCCTTTGGCCTTTCACTTTGTTAGACTGTGTTATATAAGACCGAGGTAGATAGAACCCCCTACTTAGTTGAAATTCTTTTCTTTTCTCCTCTGCTCGTGGTTGCATTTGCCTCAGCGCGGATCAGGCCTTAGCCCTGGGCTTAGAGCGACTCAACCCATGTCCAACTGATGTTCACATGGAACCCTTCTCCTCCGCCGGTCAAGGAGTCTTCGAGTATTTGCTACTACCACCAAGATCTGCACCCGTGGCGGCTCCAGGCCGGCCCACGCCGAAACCCTTCAGCGCTCACCACTGCGACCCTCCTACTCACCGGGGCTTCGAGACCTCGCCTTGAGAGCGAGGCCGGTAGTGCGCCCGGCGGTCGAGTATCGGGAGAATGCTTGAGCGCCATACCATTTTAAGGGCTAGTTGCTTCGGCAGGTGAGTTGTTACACACTCCTTAGCGGATTCCAACTTCCATGGCCACCGTCCTGCTGTCTATAGCAACCAACGCCTTTCAATGGGATCTGAATGAGCATTCATTTTGGCCCCTTAACTCGACGTTTGGTTCATCCCACAGCGCCAGTTCTGCTTACCAAAAGTGGCATACTACAGAAACTTGCACACCCAAATGGGAGACCGTCAACGTCAATCGGGGGTCGATTTAATAGCATACTACAGAAACTTGCACACCCGAATGGGAGACCGTCAAAGTCAATCGGGGATCGATTTGATAGCATACCACAGAAACTTGCACACCCGAATGGGAGACCGTCAAAGTCAATCGGGGGTCGATTTAATAGCATACCACAGAAACTTGCACACCCGAATGGGAGACCGTCAAAGTCAATCGGGGGTCGATTTGATAGCATACTACAGAAACTTGCACACCCGAATGGGAGACAGTCAAAGTCAATCGGGGGTCGATTTAATAGCATATTACAGAAACTTGCACACCCGAATGGGTGCGTCTATTGTAAGTCCGGAACCGGGTTATTCGGCTGTTCGCGAACAGTCAGGTTTTAACCTTGCCTAACAAACGATCAAACAACTTCCACTCTCGAGGTGCGGTACGGTGACTGTCCTATCGTCCGCTCTTGTATGCTGGATTGCACTATTTCACTTTATTAAGGGGATGCCAATATGGAATATCTTCGCCCCCAGCGAGCGCCGCGCTTCTGCTACAAAGAGCGCATTCAAACAACAACCAAAATTGCTGCCGCTTCTTCCTGCCCTGCAATGGCTGGAGCAGCAGAAGGCAGAGAGAGAGAGAGAGAAAATAGTCTCATGGGGTCAGA
>NW_024753217.1:0-15000 GCF_018991925.1 Homarus americanus
CTGTTGTGCTTTGTTTCGGTTACGTATTGCTTTACAGCTGGTCATTCTATATGGTTTTATCTATACATTTTAAATAGTGTTATAGTTATTTATATAAATTTATATAAATGTTCATGTTGATCATATATATGTTTATGATAAATTATATTTGTTGGACTGAAATAGTTATGAAAAATTGATATAATAGTAAAAATTAATAAAAGTACACACACACACACACACACACACACACACACACACACACACACACACACACACACACACACATACAGTTCATCCTCCTGTGTCGAGAGCACTTCAATAACATCATCGTTTTGTATGTTTGTGTTTGTTTTGTTATTAATAACAATATTGTGTTTGTGAACTCCACACAAACAGTGGCTGATCTATAGTATATCCTACATCTTGGAACACTGAAACAATACAATTTATTATTCGGACCAAAAAAATCAAAAGAGTAAATGAATTTATTATATACAAATGAGAAGACTATATAATAAATAAAAGTAATAATAAGAAAAATGAAAAATATCTCTTAGTTAATAACCGTTCCAGAACCAATGTAGTGTCACCCAGTCAAGCGAGATCCACTTTCTTCTTCACCGCTTGGACCTTGCCTAGTTAACTCATCACGTTAGGTGGTGGATATTGCTTTCCGGTGTCCGTATATAAGCCAAGACAATTGTAAACTTGTGACGATTTAGTGATAGTTATTATTACTATTATTATTATTATTATTATTATTATTACTATTATTATTATTATTATTATTACTATTATTATTATTATTATTATTATTGTTATTATTATTATTATTACTATTATTATTATTATTATTATTATTGTTATTATTATTATTATTACTATTATTGTTATTGTATTATTGCTATTATTATTATTATTATTATTATTATTATTATTATTATTAATATATTTATTATTGTTCTTCATATTATTATTATTATTATTATTGTTGTTATTATTATTATTACTATTATTATTAGTATTATTACTATATTATTAATTATTATTATTACTGTTATTATTATTATTATTATTATTTATTTATTATTATTATTATTACTATTATTATTATTATTATTATTATTATTACTATTATTATTATTATTATTATTGTTATTATTATTATTGTTACTATTATTATTATTATTATTATTATTATTATTATTATTATTATTATTATTATTACTATTATTATTATTAATTATATTTATTATTATTATTATTATTATTACTATTATTATTATTATTATTATTATTATTATTATTATTATTATTATTATTATTACTATTATTATTATTATTATTATTATTATTATTATTATTATTATTATTATTATTATTATTATTATTGTGGTTTTGTAGAGATTTGCGTTTTTGTATGTGTGTATGTTTGTGTGTAGAAAGTCGTGTTGTGTATGTGTGCACCAGCCATGTAATGTTGTTTACATGTGTATGGGGAGAGCGGAAGCACTTCCTTTAGCAACCTCAGAAGCATCCTGTCTGTATAGCCCCGCACTTCTCAATGTTGATCATGTAAACTGAGATGTGTTTGTCAAGTTTTGTCCTCCACACTCTCTTCTTCCTCCTCCTCCACCCCTCTCTCTCTCTCTCCTCTCTCTCTCCCTCTCCTCTCTCTCTACTCTCTCTCTCTTCTCTCTCTCTCTCTCTCTCTCTCTCTCTCTCTCTCTCTCTCTCTCTCTCTCTCCTCCTCCTCCTGGAGCCAGTCACCCACACACAGCTGTTGTACTCACCTGCAGCCACCAAGCAGTGTGTCTTACTGGTCCCAATAACATTACAAGTTGGACAATAGTCACACACACACACACACACACACACACAAAGCTGACAGTCACAATCTTTAAAACATGATGCACACAAGATCACGCGTGTGTGTGCAAATGTGTGTGTGTGTGTGTGTGTCTCAATGTGTGTGTGTTTCTCGTAAGCACAGATCACGCGTGTGTATGCAAATATGTCATTATTATTGTGTGTGTGTTATGTGCACATATTTCTAGTATGTGCACATTTACTTGAACGATGCACCGCTACTTATTTTTGTACATGTGCTTGTGTTAGTACATGAAATCTTGTCTGTACGTGTACACATGGTCTTCAGTGTGTACATGTACTCGTGTATTTGTGTTTGTACAAGTGAATGTACTTTTGTGTTTACGTGTATTTGTGAATAATCTTGTGCTTCCTGTGTACATATATTGATGGTCTTGTCTACATACATTTACTTCTGTATATATGCGGTGTGTGCACATACACACTTTGTATGTGTACGTATATATATCTGTCTATGTGTGTGTGTGTGTGTGTGTGTGTGTGTGTGTGTGTGTGTGTGTGTGTGTGTGTGTGTGTGTGTGTGTGTGTGTGTGTGTGTAAGTAGCTGTGCGTGTGCGTGATAATTACGTGAGTGTACTTAGGTGGTAACCGTGTTACCTGCCTGACTCTTACTAGCCCGTCATGACTGCAATAAATGGAAGCGGAGGGGGAAGAAGGGGAGGGAAGAAGATGGGGAGTGAATGAGAAAAATAAGGAAGGGTGGAGTGTGAGGGAGAGGAGGAGGAAGAGATAATTGAGAAAGAAGAAGGAGGGTGGCGGTGGGGGAAGTGGCAAGGGGGAAGAGAACATTTGGAAGATTTGAAGAGGAGAAGGTGTGGTGATGGGTGAGGAAGGAGGGTGTGAGGTGAATGGTTGGTGTGAGGAGGGGGTGGGGAGAGTGGTGAGGGAGGGAGGGAAGGTGGGCAAGGTAGGAGAGAATAGAGAGTGATGGTGACGTCACTTGAGGAGGGAGGAAGGGTGATGGGAGGGGTGTGGGACGTCACGTGGGGGGGGAGGGATGAGTGAGCGTCACATAGGTAGGGAGGAAGGGTGATGGGAGGGGTGTAGGACGTCACGTGGGGGGGGGTGAGAGTTGTCTAGGGGAGTACACAGCACATGACGGCCCCGGGGTGAGTCTGGTGGAGGTTACCAAGCTGACCGAGACTCTCTTTTTTTTTTTTTTTTTTTTTTTTTTTTTTTTTTTTTTTTTTTTCCAGTTACGAGTAAAGTAAATAAGCGTAAGAACCTTTGAGTAATAATTGTTTCAAACATCACCATTTTATATAAAAAGTAAATTACGGAACCTTTTGAGAATATAAATCATTATCATACAGTCATTTACCGGAAGAATCTTGTGTATATTAAGCTTTTCTTACATTCTTAGTTACGGGGAGGAAATAGTTAACTTCGGATCCTCTTTTGAGAATCCGGGCCATTAGTAAGATATTGACGTACGTTGAGTCAAGACGAGAAGGTGAATGGTAAAGGCCTTTCACTGTGTTGTGTTGGTGGCTGACACTGTGATCTCCCTCCACCTGACCTCTCTCTCTCTCTCTCATTACTCTCCATCCCTCTCCTACCACTTTTTCCTTCCCTCTCGTAACACATTCTCTCTACCCCTCTCTCACCACTCTCTCCTCTCTCACCCTCTCTCCCTCCCCACCCTCTCTCCCTCTCCCTCTCCTCCCCCCTCTTCCCTCCCCCTCTCTCCCTCCCCCCCCACCACTCTCTCCCTCTCCCATCCTCTCTCCCCTCTCTCACCCTCTCCCTCCCATGTCCACCCTCTCTCCCTCCCACCATTCTCTCCCCTCCCCCCCCTCTCTCCCTCCCCACCACTCTCCCCTCCCCACCCCTCTCTCCCCTCCCCCCCTCTCTCCCCTCCCCCCTCTCTCCCTCCCCCACTCTCTCCCCTCCCCACCCCTCTCCCTCCCCCACCCTCTCTCCCTCCCCACCCTCTCTCCCTCCCCCACCCCTCTCTCCCTCCCCTACCCTCCTCCCTCCCCACCCCTCTCTCCCTCCCCCACCACTCTCTCCCTCCCCCACCCTCTCTCCCCTCCCCCCACTCTCTCCCTCCCCCACCCTCTCTCCCTCCCCCACCCTCTCTCCCTCCCCCACCACTCTCTCCCTCCCCCACCACTCTCTCCCTCCTCCACCACTCTCTCCCTCTCCCACCCTCTCTCCCTCCCCCCACCACTCTCTCCCTCCCCCTGCCTCCCTCCCTCCCCCCCACCCTCTCATCCTCCCCCACCCTCTCTCCCTCCCCCACCCTCTCTCCCTCCCCCACTCCTCCCCTCCCCCCACCCTCTCCCTCCCACACCCTCTCTCCCTCCACACCCTCTCTCCCTCCCCCACCCTTTCTCCCTCTCCCACCTCTCTCCCTCTCTCCCACCCTCTCTCCTTTCCCCCACCACTCTCTCCCTCCCCCACCCTCTCTCCCTCTCTCACCTGACTGACCATCCACCACACATCAACATGTCCAGGATTCATAACCCACAGTGTGAATGCTCTGAAAGACAAGCAGTCAGTTGTTTTGGTCATCTCACACCTTTCCTGCGTGACTGACTGAGAGAATATTTCACCTGTACCCTGGCCTGTTTACACCACAAGGCTACACCATAGAGCCTCCAGCACCCTCGGCCTGTTTACACCATAGCTTCATCATAGGCCTCTCCAGCACCTGGCCTGTTTTACACCATGGGCCTCACACAGCACTCCTGGCCTGTTTACACCATAGGCTACACCATGGGCCTCACAGCACCCCTGGCCTGTTTACACCGCATGCTACACCATGGGCCTCACACAGCACCTGGCTGTTTACACCATAGGCTCACCATGGGCCTCTCACAGCACCCCCTGGCCTGTTTACACCATAGGCTACCATAGGCCTCACACAGCACCCCTGGCCTGTTTACACCTGGCTACACCATAGGCCTCTCACAGCACCCCTGGCCTGTTTACACCATGGGTTACACCATGGGCCTCTCACAGCACCCTGGCCTGTTTACACCATCAGGCTGCATCATAGGCCTCTCCTGGCCTCCTGGCTCTTACACCACCAGGCCTCTCACAGCACTCTGGCCTGTTTACACCATAGGCTCCATCTAGGCCTCTCACAGCACTCCTGGCCTGTTTACACCATAAGCCTCTCCACAGCACTACTGGCCTGTTTACACCATAGGCTACACCATAGGCCTCACACAGCACTCCTGGCCTGTTTACACCAGTTTGGGCCTCCTCAGCACCACTGGCCTGTTTACACCATAGGTTTACACCATAGGCCTCTCCACCTCCACTGTCCTTGTTTACACCTGGCTACACCATAGGCCTCAGCCTCTGGCCTGTTTACACCTAGGCTACATCATAGGCCTCTCACAGCACTCCTGGCCTGTTTACACCATAGGTTACACCACCATAAGCCTCTCAGCACCTACTGGCCTGTTTACCATAGGCTACACCTGGGCCTCACACAGCACTCCTGGCCTGTTTACACCATAGGTTGCACCATAGGCCTCTCAGCACCACTGGCCTGTTTACACCATAGGTTACACCATAGGCCTCTCACAGCACCACTGGCCTGTTTACACCAAGCTGCATCCAGGCCTCACACAGCACTCCTGGCCTGTTTTGCACCATAGGCTACATCATAGGCCTCTCACAGCACTCCTGGCCTGTTTACACCATAGGTTGCACCAGGCCTCTCAGCACCACTGGCCTGTTTACACCGCGTTACATAGGCCTCTCACAGCACCACTGGCCTGTTTACACCATAGGCTACACCATAGGCCTCACACAGCACTCCTGGGCTGTTTACACCATAGGTTACACCATAGGCCTCTTACAGCACCACTGGCCTGTTTACACCATAGGCTACACCATAGGCCTCACAGCACCACTGGCCTGTTTACACCATAGTGAGTTTAGTGAACGCTCTTCATTGACTGACTAACTGGTTGGCCGATCGACTGGCTGACTGACTGACTGACTGACTGACGTGGTTGACTGGCTGGCTTACTGACTGACTTATTGGCTGACTGGTAATTGGCTGGTTGGGTAACTGTCGACTGACTGACTAAGTGGCTTGTTGGCTGACTGACTGACTGACTGACTGGCTGACTGGCTGGTTGGCTGACTGACTGACTGACTGACTAACTGACAAACTGGCTGACTGACTGGCAGATTTGAGATAAATTTTCTTTCAGTGTTTATTTAGTGATATGTATTTAATTTTCAAAAGTAACATGATAGTTGGACGGATCATGTCTGTGTGTGTGTGTGTGTGTGTGTGTGTGTGTGTGTGTATGTTTGTTCGGGACTACGTTTCTACAATCTCTGAAACACTGAATCATTTTGCTTCGAATTCTGAACACAAAGGCAGTCGAATCACTCTGAAGGTTTGTTGTGTTGTTGTGGAGTAAAGTTAACACCTGGTGGTGGGTACCATGGTGACTGGAGGTCGTGCAGGGGTGAAACTCTACGGTCAACACCACACACTCATCTTGTCACTATATGTAACTTGCCCACACAATCCATGGCCCTACTTGCCCACACAATCCATGGCCCTTCTGATACATACGACCTTCAATACATGAGTCAAGATGGCAACCGTGAACTCTGCATGGTTTCCTGCTTGGCGCTGTACACACTTTTGCGCTTCCTCTCTCACAGGATGCAAGGGGATATAAATCTGAAGAAAATACAACGTGAATATGTACACAACCTTAGTCATTATTGTTAATAGTAATGGTATTATTATTATTATTATTATTATTATTATTATTATTATTATTATTATTATTATTATTATTATTATTATTATTATTATTATTATTATTATTATTATTATTATATTATTATTATTATTATTATTATTATTATTATTCATACTACTACTGCACTAATGTGATAGTCGTTATCATTACGTCAGTTTGTCAGGCACATGATGAGCCTCGTTACATCAGTGTTTTGCTCGGATAACAATCTGCTTGGGGGGGGGGACCACAACGGGACCCGGAAGTACGACAGTGTCAGGGATAACGCACCTCCTTCCTCTCCTCTTGTACTGTACTGCACCTCACAACATCCTCAGTCCAGTTACACCTATGTCTACTTATAACTGTAGAATATTTAGCCGTAATATATAACTAACATCAAAATCACACTAAGGCCCTAACTTACACCGAAATATATATCAAGACCACACTAAGGCCCTAACTTACGCCGAAATATATATCAAGATCACACTAAGGCCCTAACTTACTCCGAAAATATATATCAAGACCACACTAAGGCACTAACTTACACCGAAATATATATCAAGATCACACTAAGGCCCTAACTTACGCCGAAATATATATCAAGATCACACTAAGGCCCTAACTTACGCCGAAATATATATCAAGATCACACTAAGGCCTAACTTACGCCGAAATATATATCAAGACCACACTAAGGCCTAACTTACGCCGAAATATATATCAAGATCACACTAAGGCCCTAACTTACGCCGAAATATATATCAAGATCACACTAAGGCCCTAACTTACACCGAAATATATATCAAGATCACACTAAGGCCTAACACACAAAATATATATCAAGATCACACTAAGGCCTAACTTACGCCGAAATATATATCAAGATCACACTAAGGCATAACTTACACCGAAATATATATCAAGATCACACTAAGGCCTAACACGCGAAATATATATCAAGATCACACAAGGCCTAACACACCGAAATATATATCAATCACACTAAGGCCCTAACTTACGAAATATATATCAAGATCACACTAAGGCACTAACTTACGAAATATATATCAATCACACTAAGGCTAACTTACGCCGAAATATATCAAGATCACATAAGGCCTAACTTACGCCGAAATATATATCAAATCACACAGGCACTAACTTACCGAAATATATAAAGATCACACATATCTTACGCCGATATATATCAAGACCACACTAAGGCCTAACTTACGCCGAAATATATATCAAAATCACAGTAAGACCTAACTTACGCCGAAATATATATCAAGATCACACTAAGGCCCTAACTGCCGAAATATATATCAAAGACCACACTAAGGCCCTAACTTACGCCGAAATATATATCAAAGATCACACTAAGGCCCTAACACGCCGAAATATATATCAAGATCACACTAAGGCCCTAACTTACGCCGAAATATATATCAAGATCACACTAAGGCACTAACTTACACCGAAATATATATCAAAATCACAGTAAGACCTAACTTACGCCGAAATATATATCAAGATCATAAGGCCCTAACTTGCGCCGAAATATATATCAAGATCACACTAATTTCTTACGCCGAAATATATATCAAGATCACACTAAGGCCCTAACACGCCGAAATATATATCAAGATCACACTAAGGCCCTAACTTACACCGAAATATATATCAAGATCACACTAGATTTAACACGCCGAAATATATATCAAGATCACACAACCCTAACACACCGAAATATATATCAAGATCACACTAAGGCCCACTTACGCCGAAATATATATCAAGATCACACCAAGGCGCTAACTTATACCGAAATATATATCAAAATCACACTAAGGCCCTAACTTACGCCGAAATATATATCAAGATCACACTAAGGCCCTAACTTACACCGAAATATATATCAAGATCACACTAAGGCGCTAACTTACACCGAAATATATATCAAGATCACACTAAGGCGCTAACTTACACCGAAATATATATCAAGATCACACTAAGGCGCTAACTTACACCGAAATATATATCAAGATCACACTAAGGCGCTAACTTACACCGAAATATATATCAAGATCACACTAAGGCGCTAACTTACACCGAAATATATATCAAGATCACACTAAGGCGCTAACTTACACCGAAATATATATCAAGATCACACTAAGGCCTAACTTACACCGAAATATATATCAAGATCACACTAAAGGCCCTAACTTACACCGAAATATATATCAAGATCACACTAAGGCCCTAACTTACACCGAAATATATATCAAGATCACACTAAGGCCCTAACTTACACCGAAATATATATCAAGATCACACTAAGGCACTAACTTACGCCGAAATATATATCAAGACCACACTAAGGCCCTAACTTACGCCGAAATATATATCAAGATCACACTAAGGCCCTAACTTACGCCGAAATATATATCAAGATCACACTAAGGCCCTAACTTACACCGAAATATATATCAAGATCACAATAAGGCCCTAACTTACGCCGAAATATATATCAAGATCACACTAAGGCCCTAACTTACACCGAAATATATATCAAGATCACACTAAGGCCCTAACTTACACCGAAATATATATCAAAAGGATACTGAGCCTAACTTACACCAGGAAATATATATCAAGATCACACAAGGCTAACTTACACCGAAACCATATATCAAAGATCACACTAAAGCCCTATTACCGAAATATATATCAAGATCACACTAAGGCCCTAACTTACGCCGAAATATATATCAAGATCACACTAAGGCCCTAACTTACGCCGAAATATATATCAAGATCACACTAAGGCACTAACTTACACCGAAATATATAGCAAGATCACACTAAGGCCCTAACTTACGCCGAAATATATATCAAGATCACACCAAGGCGCTAACTTAACTATACACGTTCACTTAACACCACGGCATAATGTGTGTATTAAATTTTCTATCATAATTTCATCTGGTGTTAAGGTAATGTACTGTATAATTAAGTGATTTTGATGGCATTTTTGTATTTTATTCACTTATCTGTTTATTAATTTATTTGCTTACTTATTTATTTACGTTTTTATTTGCAGTATTAGGTAGGTACAGTAAGTACTTGAGGACCATTAGGTGAGAAGGATTGGTGTTTTAGCGTATTTTTTAAGTGCACAACAAGATTATTGTGTGTATTATTATTATTGTGTGTTATTATTGTGTGTGTGTGTGTGTGTGTGTGTGTGTGTGTGTGTGTGTGTGTGTGTGTGCGCGTGTGTGTGTGTAATCGGTCAATGACTTCCTGTCGCGTTACATATAATTGTATTTTTGAGGCTCTCTCTCTCTCTCTCTCTCTCTCTCTCTCTCTCTCTCTCTCTCTCTCTCTCTCTCTCTCTCTCTCTCTCCTCTCTCTCTCTCTCTCTCTCTCTCTCCCTCTCTCTCTCTCTCTCTCTCTCTCTCTCTCTCTCTCTCTCTCTCTCTCTCTCTCTCTCTCTCTCTCTCTCTCTCTCAGCCTCTACATGATTGACGGGGGAGAGGGTGACCAGCATACAGGGAGGGAAGGAGGGAGAGGCGACGACAATGTGGCTGGAAATATAAGGACTGCGAAAGGAGAATTTGACACCATGAAGATATGTTTGGATTCTACTGTTATTCTATTAGGTAAGGTTACGTTAGGTTAGGTTACTTTGTGTGAGGTTAAGATTATGTTAAGTTAGGTTAGGTTAGGTTAGGTTAGGTTAGGTTAGGTTACTATGTGTGAGGTTAAGATTGTGTTAGGTTATGAACAAATTAACTTAGGTTAGATTAGGTTAGGCTCGGTTAGGTTAGATTAAGTTAGGTTATGAACAAATCAACTTAGGTTAGGTTATGTTATATTATATTAGGTTAGGTTAGGTTATATTAGGTTAGGTTAGGTTATATTAGGTTAGGTTATATTAGGTTAGGTTTTATTAGGTTAGGTTATATTACGTTAGGTTAAGTTAGGTTAATATCAAATCAATTGGGGTTAGTGTGAGAGAGACAGCCAGGGTCCACCGTCTGACCTCCCGGCAGTTTAGAATTATTGATCAAAATTAGTCAGTATTGAACCGGGGAATTACTGTATGTGGGGAATTACTGTATGTAGAGTACTGTATCAATGGGGGAATTACTGTGTGAGGTTGAGGGTACTGTATGGGGGTGGTGCTATATGGGGGTGAGGTGCTGTGGGGAGGTGAGGTGTGAGGTGGGGTGCCTGTATGAGGGGTGGGGTGCTGTGTGGGGTGGTGCTGTGGGGTGGTGCACTGTGTGGGGTGGGGTATTGAGTGCCGTGGGGAGGAGGGTCATAATGCCATTCTTCTCCTCACACACACACACACACACACACACACACACACACACACACACACACACACCGTCTTTATTCAACTACAGTATGTACAGTATGTCGGCAGTTTACATCAAGGCCATATTAGGAGTGATGGCTGTGTTTATACTCGACATAAACACAATATTCAACATCACATCTCGTAAAGCTAAGAACGTGTGTTGTTATGGTCAGGAGAATTTCGGTGAAGATCACGATTTTGGGGGGGGGGGAAATATGGTTCATCTCGGCGTGAGTTGGCATCTACCTCGAGTACAGTAAGGTCAACCAGTGGTCAGGGTCAGGATTCACAAGCACTCATATGTTGCGCCCTCCTCTGCCCCCCTCCTCCCCTTTGCCCCCCCCCCACTCCCCTCCCCTGCGGTAACGTGGTAACGCATTTAAATGGCGAACTTAAACAATGAAACACAGTTGACGAGGATAACGACAATTCGAGATTATTACAACTTGGTGCGACCACATGTTAGTTATGTGGCTGCACGTACGTTCAAGGTTGTATCACTTATCGGTTACTTTAAACGACATCTTTCTGTGTGGTAATGGTTGATGTAGAGGTGTATGCTTTGTATACCTTTGTTATAAGTATATACCTATTAACAATAAACAGTGACTAATTCTAACTTGACTCTCCGTTACGGGATAAAACCACGTAGGAAAATTTCAGCCTCCAAGTGTGAAGTCAGGTGCGGCGGCTGTCTTGAGCACCGGGCCTTACCTGTGAGGACCGCTGTGTGAGCACCGGGCCTTACCTGTGACGGCGGCGCAATGGCAGGCACCGGGCCTTACCTGTGAGGGGCGGCTGTGTGAGCACCGGGCCTTACCTGTGACCCCGGCGGCTGTGTGAGCACGGAGCCTTACCTGTGAGGGCCGCTGTGTGAGCACCGGAGCTGCTACCTGTGAGTGCGGCTGTGTGACACCGGGCCCCTGTGAGGGGCAGCGGCTGTGTGAGCACCGGGCCTTACCTGTGACGGCGGCTGTGGCAGGCACCGGAGCCTTACCTGTGAGGGGGCCGCTGTGTGAGCACCGGGCCGCCAGAGGCGGCTGTGCAGGCACCGGGCCGCCTGTGAGGGGCGGCTGTGTGAGCACCGGGCCTTACCTGTGGTCGCTGTGTAGCGAGCACCGGGAGGCCGCCTGTGAGGGCGGCTGTGTAGCAGGCACCGGGTGCCTGTGAGGGCGGCTGGTGGCAGGCACCGGGCCCCTTTACCTGTGAGGGCCGCTGTGCTTGAGCACCGGGGCCTTACCTGTGAGGGGCCGCTGTGTGAGCACCGGAGCCGCGCGCCTTGCCTGGGCGGCTGTGTGAGCACCGGGCCTTACCTGTGAGGGGCGCTGTGTGAGCACCGGGCCCCGCGCCTGTGAGGGGGCGGCTGTGTGAGCACCGGATCGCCTGTGAGGGCCGCCTGTGAGCACCGGGCCTGCCTGTGAGGGCGGCTGTGTGAGCACCGGGTGCCTGTGAGGGGCCGCTGTGTGAACACCAGGCCTGAGGGCGGCTGTGTGGCTGGGGCCTTACCTGCTGTGTGAGCACCGGAGCCTTACCTGTGAGGGCCGCTGTGTGAGCACCGGAGCCTTACCTGTGACAGCGGCTGTGTGAGCACCGGAGCCTTACCTGTGAGGGCGGCTGTGTGAGCACCGGAGCCTTACCTGTGAGGGCGGCTGTGTGAGCACCGGAGCCTTACCTGTGAGGGCCGCCACTTACACTCCCTCACACACTTCTTTACCACAGTGTGAAGATATTTCTTATTGGTATTTGCCTTCAAAATCATTGTCTTTTCTCCATTAAAGTAAAGTAATTAGTTAAATTAATTAGTTTTCTTTGAGGTTTACTGTTTTTTTTACTTAACTTTACATGTACGAGATGCAGTTTTACGTGTTGTCTTTCCTTCATATTTTTAGGGTGGAAGGATTCACTTACCCCTGACACCATCACCTGGATTCACCTTTACAATCACCTGTGTCTCTAACTTTATTAATATCAGGTAATGGATCTAGGTTGTCCCAGGGGTGTGACACAGGGGTGGCTGGAGCGTCTCACACCCTGTGGCAGTACCTTGTTATCTCCCCGGTGGTACACTTGTCTTGCGTCTGTGTACCGTTAATGGTGGTACAACTGTTGTTCTGGTATTGGTACGTGGTTTGTATGTACGTCTGTGTATTCAAGGATAATAATTGTTCGGGTACATACCAACGTGGAAGACAATGTGTTTTTGTGTAATGTATGTGTTCAATGTGCGTGTATGTGTGTGTGTGTGTGTGTGTGTTTGTGTGAGTGTGTGTGTGTGTGTGTGTGTGTGTGTGTGTGTGTGTGTGTGTGTGTGTGTGTGTGTGTGTGTGTGTGTGTAAAGGGATGGGGTCCATGTGTGTATGTGCTTGTGTGAGGTATATCTGTGTGTGTGTGTGTGTGTGTGTGTGTGTGTGTGTATGTGCACTTCCATGATATAAAATAGTTTACTCACATACGTCTGTGTGCACCTAAAATGCTTAAATCCAGGTCGCGCACTGTATTGACACACGGGAGGAAGGTGACCCACATGTGCTCCGACACGCGCCATGTCTAGACGCTGTTACCAAACCTCTGTTGAACACCGGTGATAATAATAATAATAATAATAATAATAATAATAATAATAATAATAATGGAACGGTGATACTAGCTGGCTCTTGAGCCAACCGTGCACACACACACACACACACACACACACACACACACACACACACACACACACAAAACAAACAAGCAGAAGGTTACTCAGCTGTTCCTTCAAGGCGGGGTAAGTATCTCAGGAGCGCCTCAACTGCCTCACTGTTGAAGGCCTCGTCTCTGAGTGTCTCCTCTGTACCCCCTGAGATGTGTTTACCTTCTTATCTGTCTCCATCACCCAGCAATTTGTCCTCCTGGGAACGTTTAGTATTTGTTGAACTTTGTCACTATTGAAAGTGGCTGAGTGAGTGAGATAGTTTGGGCACAGTGCATTACTTTATGGAGGGTCGCTGTGGCTGAGGCAAACTGAGGGTGTGAATATTTCTGGTATGGGAAAGCTATTTTTTTTATCATTGTATGGCCCCAAGTGTTAAGTTTTCTGAATTACTGACATATACTGCGGGTCATCATCACTTTAGGTCAACCCACTTGGTAGACACAGCCAGAACCTAACTTTTGTCCCCCGAAGAAGCTAGCTTGTCGTTTCCATCACTTATCAGCTTACCATGCAGGCAGTCGGTCTGTGCTGTGTGACGACCTCCATTGTCTATTGTTGGTACAGGAGGGAACTAGAGTACAGAAAACCTGTGATGTTTGGTAGTGTCACACTGGATAACACTCTTCTTACATCCGCATCTAGGACTGTCCCTGGGACGCAGCAGTGAGAGAAAAGCACGCTACCTCGTCAGGAAGGAGCCTTGATAACCCCACAGGAAGAAGGACGTCGGGGGTCCTCAGCAATTTTCCGCCAACCAACAGACTGTTACTTTTTATATATCACTTAACTAAACACTCCCCGACCTGTGTCAACCGTGCAGCTGACCGTGTTTAGGATAGACTGTGTTGACCCATCGTGTGTTAACAATACAGTTAGTTCAACACAACACAGCAGACAGGGACCACAGCTAACGTGTCATCACCCCACTCTTTCAAGATTGTCAGAAACCCACTTCACAACGTCCGGTCGTCGTCGTCGTCTTATCTCATTCAGTAGGAGAGGAAGTGTTTCAGTGTTCAGTAGAACACTAAAGGAAAATGGTCAGCTGAGACACTGTGGTAGTCAGTCATGACCTCACGCAGCTCTATATGTATTGGTGATTCTGTGTATATAAACTAACCACACCAGCAGATATAAGTCCGTTATCTCCACATTAGACGCTCACAGTGAGGCCCTCCACAGGTATAGGGGCGATACTTCAACATCTAAAATTCCATCATATTTAATCTTAATCTCACACTCTTACGCCATGAGATGATAAGACCTCCGCATGCCCCGCCGCCGCTGGCACCTCCTAGCTCGTGAGTCACATCCACAACTGACGGAGA
>NW_024753217.1:17500-27756 GCF_018991925.1 Homarus americanus
GCCCCTCATAACACCATCTGTGAGGGAATTACTACACCACGTCAGGTCCCTCATAACACCATCTGTGAGAGAATTACCACACCACGTCAGGTCCCTAATAACACCATCTGTGAGGGAATTACTACACCACGTGAGGCCCTCATAACACCATCTGTGAGGGAATTACACCACGTGAGGCCCCCATAACACCATCTGTCAGGGAGTTACACCACGAGGCCCCTCATAACACCACCTGACTTACTACACCGCGGAGTCCCTCCTTAACACCATCTGGGAGGGAGTTACTACACTACGTTTTTGCTGTTCAACACCTACGTTTTTGCTGTTCAACACCTACATTAATCTGTATGTTCACTGTATGTTCCTTTACCTTTCTCTAATGAAGGCTTTTGTTAAACCACCAATGTATGTAATAAGTCATTTATGTCCGATGTATATTTTCAGCCTTCGGGCTGCAGAACTTTTTCAATAAACCGTTAATTATTATTATTATTATTATTATTTACACACACACACAGAGGTTAAATTTTACTCCTTAACTGGAGGTGTGGAGATGCATTGACCCATTCAGTATAATGACTTAGTCCATTGAATATGATGAAATATCGTACTGAAGGAGTTAAGTCATCATACTGAAGGAGTTAAGTCAGCCTACTGGAGGAGTTACGTCAGCCTACTGGAGGAGTTAAGTCATCATACTGAAGAAGTTAAGTCATCATACTGAAGGAGTTAAGTCAGCCTACTGGAGGAGTTAAGTCATCATACTGAAGGAGTTAAGTCAGCCTACTGGAGGAGTTAAGTCATCATACTGAAGGAGTTAAGTCATCATACTGAAGGAGTTAAGTCAGCCTACTGGAGGAGTTAAGTCATCATACTGAAGGAGTTAAGTCAGCCTACTGGAGGAGTTAAGTCAGCCTACTGAAGGAGTTAAGTCATCATACTGAAGGAGTTAAGTCATCATACTGAAGGAGTTAAGTCATCATACTGAAGGAGTTAAGTCATCATACTGAAGGAGTTAAGTCATCATACTGAAGGAGTTAAGTCAGCCTACTGGAGGAGTTAAGTCAGCCTACTGGAGGAGTTAAGTCATCATACTGAAGGAGTTAAGTCATCATACTGAAGGAGTTAAGTCAGCCTACTGGAGGAGTTAAGTCAGCCTACTGGAGGAGTTAAGTCAGCCTACTGGAGGAGTTAAGAGGTTCCTGCAGGCTGCCACAAGGACACGTTAGCCAAAGTAGCATCTTACCCACCCCCAGACTCACAATTAACTTGATACGTTCTTCTCTCCTCGGTAAGGATTTTCCCTTGCTCCTTGAGGGTTAAATCATCGTCCTCAAAAGGTTTAAATCATCATCCTCAAAGGTATAAATCATCGTCCTCAAAGGTTTAAATCATCGTTCTCAAAGGTTTAAATCATCGTTCTCAAATTTAAATCATCGTTCTCAAAGGTTTAAATCATCGTCCCCAAAGTTTAATCATTGTCCCCAAAGTTTAAATCATCGTCCTCAAGAGTTTAAATCATCGTCCTCAAGAGTTTAAATCATCGTTCTCAAAGGTTTAAATCATCGTCCTCAAAGGTTTAAATCATCGCCCTAAAGGTTTAAATCATCGTCCTCAAAGGTTTAAATCATCGCCCTCAAAGGTTTAAATCATCGTTCTCAAAGGTTTAAATCATCGTCCTCAAAGGTTTAAATCATCGTCCCCAAAGGTTTAAATCATCGTCCTCAAAGGTTTAAATCATCGTTCTCAAAGGTTTAAATCATCGTCCCCAAAGGTTTAAATCATCGTCCCCAAAGGTTTAAATCATCGTCCTCAAAGGTTTAAATCATCGTTCTCAAAGGTTTAAATCATCGTCCTCAAAGGTTTAAATCATCGTCCCCAAAGGTTTAAATCATCGTCCCCAAAGGTTTAAATCATCGTTCTCAAAGGTTTAAATCATCGTCCTCAAAAGGTTTAAATCATCGTCCCCAAAGGTTTAAATCATCGTCCCCAAAGGTTTAATTCGTCGTCCTCAGAAGGTTAACGTAAGATAAGATTGAGTGAGAACGTTTTAAGAATCAGGAGCCAGCGAGGATGTGTTCCCAGTGTGTGTGTGTGTGTGTGTGTGTGTGTGTGTGTGTGTGTGTGTGTGTGTGTGTGTGTGTGTGTGTGTGTGTGTGTGTGTGTGTGTGTGTGTGTGTGTGTGTGTGTGTGTGTGTGTGTGTGTGTGTGTGTGTGTGTGTGTGTGTGTGTGTAATGTTCACAGTTCACGATGTTCACTATGTTTACCTCAGGTCCTTAGTGTTTTTTTTTGAACTCCTGTGAACAGCTGGACGAGTTAGTATACTTGTGTTGCTTCATATAACTGGAGACAAGTCTTATGTGTTAGCCAGGTAGTTAATGAATATAGAGTCAGGTGGAGCTTTTTCTGAAATATAGGAACTCCCTCGTGCATTGGTATATTGAGTGTATGTGACACTTGTTGATTAATTAATTCAGTAAATCACCCGTGTGTGTGTGTGTGTGTGTGTGTGTGTGTGTGTGTGTGTGTGTGTGGTATTAGGGAGTAATCAGAGCCCGCTAGGGTTAACCAGGGGAAAGTTTGCATTTACCTATCATTACTGCCGCGCTCTGCTGCCCTCCCCTCAGAGCCCCGCCTCACCACCCTCCTCACCCCATCCCTACCCTCGCTCGGTCTCGCCCCGCCCCTGTCTCACCACCAACTCGTGACCACACACACACACACACACACACACACACACACACACACACGAGGCTGTAGGGTAAACGAGACCTGAGTGTCCAGGCCCTAAGGCTCCTAAAACCATCTTGTGAACCCCCAGGACGACAGTACCGGGTCAACAACACACATGGAGGACGATGAGACTTAATATATTGTTATAAAACTCTCCACCAAGATGATGATGATGATGGCATGATGACTGAGGAGGAACGCAGCTTCCCTTACCTGCAGCCACCGGAGTTTACTGAGAATATAACTGAACAAGATTATTATTATGTTCAGCTGACAAGTGCATCAGTGTGGGAAACTTTCCCTGGGTGTGTAGTGGTGTGTGTCGGAGAAGGAAACTCTGGGAAGGTGAGACTTCTGTACAGTGTTGCAGAAGGTGGTGCCTGTGACGCCCTCACCCAGTACTCCTGATGAAGGGGACGAAGGGGAAGGATTTTCATATTCGTAAATTAGATACAACAGCAACTCAATTTTGAATGACAGCAACAACTTCAACAGAAATAAAAATAGAGAAACCTACCTTGATAAAACGGTCGCCTCCTTCCCTCATAAAACAGGACTGGCAGGCTGGGTGATTATTCCTGGACACTCGCCTCAGCCTCGTCCTACAGGGCCGGGTGGCTGTACTTAAGCTACATGGTGTTGTGGTCACTGGCATGTACATTAAGTTATATTACAAGACACTGGACCAAGAGTAGTACCTCTACTGACTTGGTCATCAATAGTGTTGTGGTAATAATCTTGGATTTCAGTATAAGATGGAGGACTTGTTATCGTCCTCAGGAACGCTAGCACAATGAACTCCGTCTGTGTGTGTTCTGTACCCGAGAGTTACAACGTTAATACTTGACATGAGTGTTCCCCTAGCAGTATGGCACCCCTAGATTTATTTTTTCTAATTGCCTTTCGTGGGGTTGTCGTAACTCTTGTTGTCTTTGTAAAACTAGCAATTAAGGACACCAGACTTGGACAATATAAACGATGACCATTCACAGATTTTCTACCAGTTGTAAACATTCTTAAACACTTTGTAATGGATTAACAAGTAATTAGGAATTTTTCTCGTCCAAAACTCCTTTTATATTATATTATATTATATTATATTATATTATATTATATTATATTATATTATATTATATTATATTATATTATATTATATTATATTGCAGTGTGAGATTCAGTAGCCTATGCTTTATTTCTCATCTTCATTATTATTATTATTATTATTATCATCATTATTATTGTTATTATTATTATTATTATTTTTTTTTTTATTATTATCATTATTATTATCATTATCACCGTGGAGACTAACCAACTCACCAGTACCTACGAGCCTTCAATAACATCTCTATAACACCGGCCTCTAATATCAATAAACTTTTGGTCTTATTTCACCTTGAGTCACCACCACCACCTGCACCACGACGGCACAGAATGTATCACAGAAAAAGAATGTTCATCTCTCAGCTGTTTCCACTACATTCACCTCAGTACGTCTCCCCACCAAGATCATTCTCTAGACTTCTATGGAATGTTACTTTCATGTATACTGCGTGGTGTTCCTGTACAGTTACTTGTTACTTGCCTCATCATCAACAAGTCCTCCGCTTTCTCCTTACCATCACGACCTAACCTGACGATCTGGGGTTTTTTTTGCATTTTATTTCCATGATGACGGATTGTTTTTGTTTCTATATCCTTTGTGTATGATGTTAGCCTTACACCACGTCATTGTGTATGATGTTAGCCTTACACCACGTCATTGTGTATGATGTTAGCCTTACACCACGTCATTGTGTATGATGTTAACCTTACATCACGTCATTGTGTATGATGTTAGCCTTACACCACGTCATTGTGTATGATGTTAGCCTTACACCACGTCATTGTGTATGATGTTAGCCTTACACCACGTCATTGTTTATGATGTTAGCCTTACACCACGTCGTTGTGTATGATGTTAGCCTTACACCACGTCATTGCGTATGATGTTAGCCTTACACCACGTCATTGTGTATGATGTTAGCCTTACACCACGTCATTGTGTATGATGTTAGCCTTACACCACGTCATTGTGTATGATGTTAACCTTACACGTCATTGTGTATGATGTTAGCCTTCCACCACGTCATTGTGTATATGATGGCCTTACACCACGTCATTGTATGATGTTAACCATACACCACGTCATTGTGTGATGTTGGCCTTACACCAAGAAACTCAGGATCATGGGGTGGAGTGGTGGGCGGGAGTCATGAGGTGGGGTGGTGGGCAGGATGTGAGTGGAGTGGTGGCAGGGTCATGAGTGAGTGGGCGGGATCATGAGGTGGGGTGGTGGGCAGGATCATGAGGTGGAGTGAGTGGGCAGGATCATGGGTGGGGTGAGTGGGCAGGATCATGAGGTGGGGTAAGTGGGTAGGATCATGAGGTGGGTGGGGCAGGATCATGAGGTGGAGTGGTGGGCAGGATCATGAGGGGTGGTGGAGCAGGATCATGAGGTGGGAGTTAGTGGGCAGGGTCATGAGGTGGGGTGGAGTGGGCAGGATCAGGAATGTAGTGGTGGGCGGGATCATGAGGTGGGGTGAGTGGGCAGGATCATGAGGTGGAGTGAGTGGGTAGGATCATGAGGTGGAGTGGTGGGCAGAGATCATGAGGTGGAGTGAGTGGGCAGGATCATGAGGTGGAGTGGTGGGCAGGATCATGAGGTGGGGTGAGTGGGCAGGATCATGAGGGTGGGAGTGGTGGGCAGGATCATGAGGTGGAGTTAGTGGGCAGAGTCATGAGGTGGGGTGGTGAGCTGGGATCAGGAGATGTAGTGAGTGGGCAGGATCATGAGGTGGGGTGAGTGGGCAGGATCAGGAGATGTAGTGAGTGGGCAGGATCATGAGGTGGGGTGAGTGGGCAGGGTCATGAGGTGGAGTGAGTGGGCAGGGTGGTGATTGTGTAACCGGGGGAGGGAAAGTGCTCGTGTACTTTTACTTACACACACCAATGGACCCTCCTCTTAAGGTACACACACACACACACACACACACACACACACACATGGTATGGTATGGTATGATATGGTATGGTATATTTCATTGGTATGGTGTAACATGGTATTATTTTGAATGAAATATGTTAATGTGCTTGAATTTTAACTATATGATATACCACAATGTAATAGGGCACTGGACGGGTATATCATGGTAGGATATGATATGGTGTAGTATTCTAACATGTTATGGACAATGTTGTTTTATAGTACGTGGAGTATGATGATAATAAACTCACTATAAACTCACTATATCTTTGTGTTTAGTAATACTGTAGCATAACATTGTAGTAAATAAAAGAGTTGAGGTATTTTATTGTGATTTGTTTAGCAGTTTGAGTGTTAGTGTTGCCGGAAGCACACAACAAGTCAGGAACAAAAGAGTAACTATAAGGAGCGTAATAAAAACTAAAGAATAAACTATGTGGAACGTGTATAACAAAGACCAATTATTGTTTTTGTTTAAAGACTTTTGGGACTGACAGGATGCTATACCCTGCTCCAGCCTCGCTGTAGTACAAAGATATATAATTGAGATTCTACAAGTTCCTTATATATAGTTTCTTTCCTTCAGTAGCCATAAGACATGTTAATTTACGATAGCCTCGGGGTGAAACATCCGCACTACTTTCACCGCCATTTTTATATTGTTGCTCAAGTGAGTCATTTAGATACCCCCACATTATATCCAGCTGGGGGACGAAAACATAGTGAATCTTTGAGATTTGTGGTCAGTACTACACCAACAACGGGAGTTGTTTTAACACGTGTGATTTAAAGGCTATATATCCGGTAGTGTTTGATGGCGTGTTGTATGAATCATGCAAGGCGTCACGGCCACAAATAATTGATGGTCGGTGGAGGGTAAAAAGCACTGTGGTTCAGATGCGTCTGACTCATATACTGTAAGTCTGGGTGTTGGGTAGCTAGCCTCACCCTCCCCTTAGCTCTGGTACGCTCGCTGTGGAACTGTAATCAATGTTAATTACTTCCGCCAACTGGTAGCTGGAGTAGGGCGGTCAGTACCCGTGTCTACGTACACTTAAATAAGAGTGTATGTTTGGACGCCTGGAGATCACAATATCAGAGGTTAAACTCACCACCCGGCTAGTAATCAATTATATCAACACATATACTCGAGAGCTAAGAGAACTACAATATCAGTATGAGGTAATATGGTCACGGCTCCTGGTGTGTTGGACAAATTCTCGCGTCCTTTAAGTGAAGCACAACACAATGCAGGTGCCATTGAGGGGAACGAGAGGACATGCTTACCATTTTAGACTTAGCTTTCCTGAAGGGCCTCTGATTACTGTTGCAACCTAGAGTATGGGTGACGAAGGAGTGTTCACAGGGAGGGAAGACATAATTTAATCTGCCTTCTGTAAAACTTGGCAGGTCCCAAGTTACGTTAAGTGCCAGGCCCGCTTATGGAAGACGTGGTACTGCGTGGACTGGGAGGGGTGGTGACCTGCGGCAGGAGGCCTTAGCGTATTGATAACTCAAACAGCTTCTATATTTTCAGGGTCATGAGGCCAAAACTTAGAGCCACGGCTGTGAATACTGCTCCATCTGGTGCAATTAATTTGTCGCCTCGTTTGAGTGCAAAGAAATGGTATTTCAGTTTTATTTTACCGTTTGTAAAATATGGTACAACAGTGAGTATAGTATTGTAAGAAAGTAGGTGTGGTAGTGAAGGTGTTGTAGTGCAGGTGTAGTAGTAGTAGTAGAAGTAGCAGTAGTAGTAATAGTAGTAGTAATAGCATGGTAAGTGTGGTGGTGTGGGCGTTGTAGTGTAGTAGTAATAGTAGTAGTAGTTGTAGTAGTAATACTAGTTGATATTGACTATGAGGCTACAGTCACTGAATGCCGCATAGATCAGCGGCTCAACTAACGCAACACAGATAGGATAGCTACTTATGTATTAGGATATTTAATATTAAGGTAATAAAATGGTGGCGAAGGTGTGGCTATTGGGGGAGGCTGGAGGCCACGTTAAAAAAAATTGTAGTAGTAGTAGTAGTATGGTGAGGGGTGTGGTGGTGAGGGTGTTGTAGTGGAGGTGTAGCAGTAACATGGTGAGGGGTGTGGTGGTGAGGGTGTTGTAGTGGAGGTGTAGCAGTAACATGGTGAGGGTGTGGTGGTGAGGGTGTTGTAGTGGAGGTGTAGCAGTAACATGGTGAGGGGTGGTGGTGGAGGGGTTGTAGTGGAGGTGTGGCAGTACATGTTGAGGGTGTGGTGGTGAGGTGTTGTGAGTAGGTGTAGCAGTAACATGGTGAGGGGTGTGGTGGTGAGGGTGTTGTGGTGGAGGTGCAGCAGTAGCATGGTGAGGGGTGTGGTGGTGAGGGTGTTGTAGTGGAGGTGTAGCAGTAACATGGTGAGGGGTGTGGTGGTGGGGTGTTGTGGTGGAGGTGTAGCAGTAACATGGTGTGAGGGTGTGGTGGTGAGGGTTTGTGTGGTGGGGTGTAGCAGTCATGGTGAGGGGTGTGGTGGTGAGGTGTTGTGGTGGAGGTGTGGCAGTAATGGTGAGGGGGGGGGTGTGGTGGGGTGTTGTGGTGGAGTGTAGCAGTAACATGGTGAGGGGTGGTGGTGGGGGTGTTGTGGTGGGTGTAGCAGTAACATGGTGTGGGTGTGGTGGTGAGGGTGTTGTAGTGGAGGTGTGGCAGTAACATGGTGGGGGTGTGGTGGTGGGGTGTTGTAGTGGAGGTGTAGCAGTACATGGTGAGGGGTGGTGGTGAGGGTGTTGTAGTGGAGGTGTGGCAGTAACATGGTGAGGGTGTGGTGGTGGGGGTGTTTGTAGTGGAGGTGTGGCAGTAACATGGTGAGGGGGTGTGGTGGTGAGGGTGTTGTGGTGGAGGTGTAGCAGTAACATGGTGAGGGTGTGGTGGTGGGGTGTTGTGGAGGTGTAGCAGTAACATGGTGAGGGGTGTGGTGGTGGGGTGTTGTGAGGTGGAGGTGTGGCAGTAACATGGTGAGGGTGGTGGTGAGGTGTTGTAGTGGAGGTGTAGCAGTAACATGGTGAGGGGTGTGGTGGTGAGGGGTGTTGTAGTGGGGTGTAGCAGTAACATGGTGAGGGTGTGGTGGTGGGGGTGTTGTAGTGGGTGTGGCAGTAACATGGTGAGGGGTGTGGTGGTGAGGGTGTTGTGAGTGGAGGTGTAGCAGTAACATGGTGAGGGTGTGGTGGTGAGGGTGTTGTGGTGGAGGTGTGGCAGTAACATGGTGAGGGTGTGGTGGTGAGGGTGTTGTAGTGGAGGTGTAGCATGTAACATGGTGAGGGTGTGGTGGTGAGGGTGTTGTAGTGGAGGTGTAGCAGTATGGTGAGGGTGTTGTAGTGGAGGTGTAGCAGTAACATGGTGAGGGTGTGGTGGTGGGGTGTTGTAGTGGAGGTGTAGCAGTAGCATGGTGAGGTGTGGTGGTGGGGTGTAGTGGAGGTGTAGCAGTAACATGGTGAGGGTGTGGTGGTGAGGGGTGTTGTGGTGGGTGTGGCAGTAACATGGTGAGGGGGTGTGGTGGTGGGGTGTTGTAGTGGAGGTGTGGCAGTAACATGGTGAGGGGTGTGGTGGTGAGGGTGTTGTGGTGGAGGTGTAGCAGTAACATGGTGGGGTGTGGTGGTGAGGGGTGTTGTAGTGGAGGTGTGGCAGTGGCATGGTGGGGGTGTGGTGGTGAGGTGTTGTAGTGGAGGTGTAGCAGTAACATGGTGAGGGGTGTGGTGGTGGGGTGTTGTAGTGGAGGTGTAGTAACATGGTGAGGGGTGTGGTGGTGAGGTGTTGTGGTGGAGGTGTGTGGAACATGGTGAGGTGTGGTGGTGAGGGTGTTGTAGTGGAGGTGTAGCAGTAACATGGTGAGGGGGTGTGGTGGTGGGGTGTTGTAGTGGAGGTGTAGCAGTAACATGGTGGGGGGTGTGGTGGTGAGGGTGGTGTGGTGGAGGTGTAGCAGTAACATGGTGGGGGTGTGGTGGTGAGGGTGTTTGTGAGTGGAGGTGTAGCAGTAACATGGTGGGGGTGTGGTGGTGAGGTGTTGTAGTGGGTGTAACATGGTGAGGGTGTGGTGGTGGGGTGTTGTGGTGGAGGTGTGGCAGTAACATGGTGAGGGGTGTGGTGGTGGGGTGTTGTGGTGGAGGTGTAGCAGTAACATGGTGAGGGTGTGGTGGTGAGGTGTTGTGGTGGGTGTAGCGTGGCATGGTGGGGTGTGGTGGTGAGGGTGTTGTAGTGGAGGTGTGGCGTAGCATGGTGAGGGGTGTGGTGGTGAGGGTGTTGTAGTGGAGGTGTAGCAGTGACATGGTGGGGGTGTTGTGGTGGAGGTGTAGCAGTAACATGGGTGGGGGTGTTGTAGTGGAGGTGTGGCAGTGACATGTGAGGTGGGGTGTGGTGTGGGGGTGTTGTGGTGGAGGTGTAGCAGTAACATGGTGGGGGGTGTGGTGGTGGGGTGTTGTAGTGGAGGTGTGGCAGTAACATGGTGAGGGTGTGGTAGCAATGCATGCTTCTA
>NW_024753218.1:0-12019 GCF_018991925.1 Homarus americanus
TTTTGTTGTTATTGTGTTTATTGTTGTTGTTCTTATGTTCGTTGTTGTTATTGTTGTTGTTCTTGTGTTCGTTGTTGTTATTGTTGTTGTTCTTATGTTCGTTGTTGTTATTATTGTGGTTCTTGTGTTCGTTGTTGTTATTGTTGTTGTGGGTTTTTTGTGTTGTTGTTATGATGGATATTGTTATACGTTGTGGTTATTGTCGTGGTTATTACTGTGTGTTGTTGTGGCTGTTATGTATATTATATAAAACCCTAGCGTGAAGAATACAAGAACTGTAGACCATAAATACGGCTCATGCAACAGATTCAGACCACAGTGACGCCATGTGAGGGATTCAACCACCGACTCAAATGTTAAACATCCTTTGTATATTGTATATCGCCAAAGCTGTAGTACGTAGACTTATTTCTGTAGGATTGGAGATTTATTAATACACGGTTGAATACACTGGTAAAAATATATGAAGAGAAATCGTGAATTATAGATAAGAAGGAAACCATCACCGGGGAGTGTAAACAAACTATGGCTGTGTTAGATTATATATTCATTACACTCGTTGGTGTAGACCCGTTCCATGACCCCAGTTAAGGGCTCGTTTGAACACTTTCACCTCGTCCACACAGGTCGTCGTCTACAAGATGTGTGAAATAGTTTATGCTTCGTCATTTGATTTTTCTCCGTTAGTTTTTGTCCAGTTCCCTTCACTTTCACAAATTAAATTATGTTTTTTATAAGTCAGTGCGAAAAAGGTAGATTAATGAGGATTATGCGTGTGTAGTCAAACTCGGTGTGTGTGTTGTGTGTTGGGGTTAAATTACATTTCATATACACAGTTTATTTTGTAGTCTTACCTAACAAAGCCTCCAGAGACAGGCGGTAGTGACTCCTCGACGGATATATTGACGTAACAATTTAAACCAATCCTCTCTTGCCCTATCAAAAGACCACAAGCTCTTCTCCTGTCTCTAAAGAATTGGCATCCATTTGTAATTTTGATCGGAAACAGCTTTTTTTTATATATACTGTATAGCTCTCATCAATTATGACTAACTGGTCTTCTTCAAGGTCATATGAGGGCATCCCATATAGATCCAGTGCTAGTTAGTACAGGGTGAAATCGGAGTACCTGGAGAAAACCTGTCATGTTTGGTAAGGGTATACTGGTTAACACCCTTTTCACATCCGACCCAAGAAAGTATCGAACCCAAGTCACAGTGGTGAAAGGCCAGGGCTCGACCACCCTTAGCAACCTTCAGCTGTAGTCTGTGTGTACTGTAACTGTCGGAGTTTCCACCTCGTTATTAACTCTATTGAAGACAAAATTGATTCCTGTAGTTGCTACTAATGTCCAGCAACCTGACCTGACCTTACCTGACCTGACCTAACCTAACCTATATACGCTAAATGTCTCAATAAATGGTAATAAGAGAAGTTATTTGGTTACAGTGTACTCGCCATGGAAGAGCAATGGAGCCAGTGAGTCGGGTTCTTACATCTCCATTTCCAAGATAATTCAGCTGACGAACCTTTGAGAATCTGGGCTCAACTTAAACATGGGAAGAGGGAAGTTTGCTGTGTCGGTGGCCGTGAGTGTGCTCGCCGGTGTGTCTTGCATGACGCAATATTTAGATCACCAGACTAGGCGGTCCTCTGTCGATTTACCCTGGAACGCCAATTTTTGGATAAAATATATAGGTTGACTGTAGCTGGTTCGGTGAATGTGTGTATGTGTGTGTTTAATTGTGTTAGTGCGTTTGCGTGTGTAGGTGTGCGCACATGTATGTGTATGTGTGTTAAGTATGATGGTACTTGATGATAAGACTATTTTAGACTCACTCAAACATAAAAGAACACAATGGAAAAACAAAATCTTATGAACATCAGAGATCATTTATACCAGGGGTTCTCAACCAGGGGGGAATTTCCCCCCTCAGGTTTTCAGGGGGGGGGGAACTGATACTAATATGGAAAATATAAAGGATTTTCAGTATTATATGCATATTATTTGGAATGCACTTTTTGAGGCAGACAATCTTGGAAAGGAGGGGGAATGACATTCTGACATATGGTGAAAGGGTGCATGGGGCAAACAAGGTTGAGAACCACTGATTTATACCATCTGTCTCTTGACCAATGCCCACTAGTATGTGTAGAATCTTGTCCCAGTGTTTGTTGTGGAATTGAGATCGTTCTTGGACCCCATTAACAAGAGAGAGGTTAGTATAGGTAAAGAACGTTGATTATCTTAATAATTAAAGCCATAGAGGTAAGGAAATTTGAAAGACGAATAGGTTGGGTTAAGGTGTGTTTATTTTCTGTCGGAACACCACCAGTAAAGGAGTCATGCCGGAAGACGATGAGTTTCTGTTTTTATGCTTTGCTGTGGTGCTTCCAGGCCCAGTAAAAGACGACGATATTTTACATTTCTCTGTCTGTCTGTCTGCCTGCCTGTCTGTCTTTTTGTACATCTCTCACACTTTCACTCATCTTCGTATGTCTGGCAGTTTCTACATCTGTTACTCAATCTCAGTGATGCATCGATATCAACCATCTTTCTCTTTCATTTTCCCTTCCCTCACACACTCGTCATAAAATAAAACACTTTCCCCACATACTACAACATTCCCGACAATGAACTTCGTGTTTCCCTCAACTCACCCCAGGAGCCGCCTGTACTAAGACTTACTCACTGCACCCGGCAGGTAGGGGGTAGAGAGGCCCCTGAATCGCTCGCTGCGGGGAACACACAGACATAATTACACATTCAGACCACAGACTAGCCCATTTCCCCCTCGTTTTTGTCCCATTTTTCCTCGTATTCATGTAGTTATTTGCAGTGGTTGTAATGGCAGCTCTTCAACCCCCTCCCTCTTCAATGGTGGGGTTTAATAGACCCATTGTTTCACCTCCGTTGACCCGCTGAGGAAGGAAATTGTTCTTTATGTCTGAAGTTGCTTAACCGCAGTCTGTGATGGGCTCCGTGTAATGCCTTAGATTACCTCGATCAACGATAGTTAGTTCTGTAGAGTGTGACGGTTGGCATGAGCGGGAGGTGACCGGTTAATTGGCATGTTTGATGTCACTGTTGTCCGGGAGAAATTATTTAATTACACCTCTCTTGTAATTAACAAAAGAATTATTAGTGTGTTGGTACTCTATATGTAATAGGTTGGCCTTGATTACTGTGATACTGGTCGTCGTTTTGCGAGTCGGTAAACATGGTCAGTGACATGTCTCACAACACATAGGTTACGGCTGTCAGTGGCCGAGATATCTGACATGATATTGAAGGTTGACATGAACCGTTTACATCTGTGAGGTCAGGTTTAAAGGTCTGCAAATATGTGTGACGTCATTGGTGATTGGCAGTGTAGATTCTTGTTGCCTCTTGATAGCTGTCATTGGTTGTTGAGCAAGGTTGAGGCTCGGGTGATTGGAAGATGTGTGACGTCACGAAGGACGTTTGGATGAAGCACGTTTTGTGTAACTTGTATGTTTGCCTAAAGACCACAAGAGGCACGCATGCCGAATAATGTACACACACTTATACTGTACACATACATTTGTGTTTCTGCGACAGTGTGCACAAGCTCGAAAACAAATTATCTAACTTTCAGAATTATCAGTCAGGAATATATATATATATATATATATCTATATATATATATATATATATATATACCACCATTACAGCCCCTACACCATCGCAACTACCATAGTCTCTAACGATCACTTTCACTCTTCACTACTCCCCCTCTACAACCACATTTCCCCATTACCACCATCCCCCGCCCCATCACCACCATCCCCAGCCCCATCACCACCATCCCCAGCCCCATCACCACCATTCCTCATCCCATCCCCCACCCAATCACCACCATCTCCCACCCTATCCCTCCCATCACTGGAGGGTCGAGTCGCTCGTCTGTTTCACCAGTTAACCTATGAAAGTGACTTTGCTGGTCACCACTTTCTGCGTTTGGTGGTGCCTGTGTGTGTGTCCCTCTTACTCTAAGGTTTACGAGCGTGTAAATAAGTCTTTACTGCCTCATTTCTCTGGTAGACTTTCGACTGTTGTATAATTTGGCTGTTTGTCTTACCAATAGTGTCAGTCTTACTAATAGTGTCGGTCTTACTAATAGTGTCGGTCTTACTAATAGTGTCAGTCTTACCAATAGTGTCAGTCTTACTAATAGTGTCAGTCTTACCAATAGTGTCGGTCTTACCAATAGTGTCAGTCTTACCAATAGTGTCAGTCTTACCAATAGTGTCAGTCTTACTAATAGTGTCAGTCTTACTAATAGTGTCAGTCTTACCAATAGTGTCGGTCTTACCAATAGTGTCAGTCTTACCAATAGTGTCGGTCTTACCAATAGTGTCAGTCTTACCAATAGTGTCAGTCTTACCAATAATGTCAGTATTACCAATAGTGTCGGTCTTACTAATACTGTCAGTCTAACAATATTGTCAGTCTTACTAATAGTGTCGGTGTTACTAATAGTGTCAGTCTTACCAATAGTGTCGGTCTTTACCAATAGTGTCAGTCTACTCAATAATGTCAGTAGTATTACCAATAGTGTCAGTCTTACTAATAGTGTCAGTCTTACTAATTGTGTCAGTCTTACTAATAGTGTCAGTCTTACTAATAGTGTCAGTCTTACTAATAGTGTCAGTCTTACTAATAGTGTCGTTCTTACTAATAGTGTCAGTCTTACTAATAGTGTCAGTCTTACTAATAGTGTCAGTCTTACCAATAGTGTCGGTCTTACTAATAGTGTCAGTCTTACCAATAGTGTCGGTCTTACTAATAGTGTCAGTCTTACTTATAGTGTCAGTCTTACCAATAGTGTCGGTCTTACTAATAGTGTCAGTCTTACCAATAGTGTCGGTCTTACTAATAGTGTCAGTCTTACCAATAGTGTCGGTCTTACCAATAATGTCAGTCTTACCAATAGTGTCGGTCTTACTAATAGTGTCAGTCTTACTTATAGTGTCAGTCTTACCAATAGTGTCGGTCTTACTAATAGTGTCAGTCTTACCAATAGTGTCGGTCTTACTAATAGTGTCAGTCTTACCAATAGTGTCAGTCTTACTAATAGTGTCAGTCTTACTAATAGTGTCAGTCTTACCAATAATGTCAGCCTTACTAATAGTGTCAGTCTACCAATAGTATCAGTCTACCAATAGTGTCAGTCTACCAATAGTGTCAGTCTCCCAATAGTGACGGTCTTACTAATAGTGTCAGTCTTACCAATAATGTCGGTCTTAATAATAGTGTCAGTCTACCAATATTGTCAGTCTTACTTATAGTGTCAGTCTTACTAATAGTGTCAGTCTTACTAATAGGGTCAGTCTTACCAATAGTGTCGGTCTTACTAATAGTGTCAGTCTACCAATATTGTCAGTCTTACTAATAGTGTCAGTCTACCAATAGTGTCAGTCTTACTAATAGTGTCGGTCTTACTAATAGTGTCAGTCTACCAATATTGTCAGTCTTACTAATAGTGTCATTCTTACTAATAGTGTCATTCTTACTAATAGTGTCAGTCTTACCAATAGTGTCGGTCTTACTAATAGTGTCAGTCTTACTAATAATGTCAGTCTTACCAATAGTGTCGGTCTTACTAATAGTGTCAGTCTACCAATATTGTCAGTCTTACTAATAGTGTCAGTCTTACTAATAGTGTCAGTCTACCAATAGTGTCAGTCTTACTAATAGTGTCAGTCTACCAATAGTGTTAGTCTTACTAATAGCGTCAGTCTACCAATAGTGTCAATCTACCAATACTGTCAGTCTACCAATAGTGTCAGTCTTACCAATAGTGTCAGTCTTACTAATAGTGTCAGTTTACTAGTGTTAGTCTTACCAATAGAGTTAGTCTTACTAATAGTGTCAGTCTACCAATACTGTCAGTCTACCAATAGTGTCAGTCTTACCAATAGTGTCAGTCTTACTAATAGTGTCAGTTTACTAGTGTCAGTCTTACCAATAGTGTCAGTTCACCAACAGAATCAGTTCACCAATAGTGTTTATCACCAATAGTGTCAGTCTTACCAATAGTGCTTTGGGTCTTACCAATAGTGTCAATTACCAATAGTGTCAGTCTACCAATAGCGTCTTACTAATAGTAATGCCCGTCAATAGAGTTGGTCTTACTAATAGTGTCAGTCTACCAATAGTGTCAGTCTGCCTATAGTGTCAGTCTACCAATAGTGTCAGTCTACCAATAGTGTCAGTCTTACCAATAGTGTCAGTCTTACTAATAGTGTCAGTTTACTAGTGTTAGTCTTACCAATAAAGTTAGTCTTACTAATAGTGTCAGTCTACCAATAGAGTTAGTCTTACTAATAGTGTCAGTCTACCAATAGTGTCAGTCTGCCTATAGTTTCAGTCTACCAATAGTGTCAGTCTTACCAATAGTGTCAGTCTTACTAATAGTGTCAGTTTACTAGTGTCAGTCTTACCAATAGAGTTAGTCTTACTAATAGTGTCAGTCTACCAATACTGTCAGTCTACCAATAGTGTCAGTCTTACCAATAGTGTCACTCTTACTAATAGTGTCAGTTTACTAGTGTCAGTCTTACTAATAGTGTCAGTCTACCAATAGTATCAGTCTACCAATAGTGTCAGTCTACCAATAGTGTCAGTCTTACCAATAGTGTCAGTCTTACCAATAGTGTCAATCTACCAATAGTGTCAGTCTACCAATAGTTAGTCTTACTAATAGTGTCAGTCTACCAATAGTGTCTGTCTTACTAATAGTGTCAGTCTACGAATAGTGTCAGTCTACCAATAGTTAGTCTTACTAATAGTGCCAGTCTACCAATAGAGTTAGTCTTACTAATAGTGTCAGTCTACCAATAGTGTCAGTCTACCAATAGTGTCAGTCTTACCAATAGTGTCAGTCTTACTAATAGTGTCAGTCTGCAATAGTGTCAGTCTACCAGGTGTCAGTCTGCCAATGGTGTCCAGTCTTACCAATAGTGTCAGTCTACTAATTGTCAGTCTAATACTGTCAGTCTACCAATAGTGTCAGTCTTACCAATAGTGTCAGTCTTACTAATAGTGTCAGTTTACTAGTGTCAGTCTTACTAATAGTGTCAGTCTACCAATAGTATCAGTCTACCAATAGTGTCAGTCTACCAATAGTGTCAGTCTTACCAATAGTGTCAGTCTTACCAAAGTGTCAATCTACCAATAGTGTCAGTCTACCAATAGTTAGTCTTACTAATAGTGTCAGTCTACCAATAGTGTCAGTCTTACTAATAGTGTCAGTCTACCAATAGTGTCAGTCTACCAATAGTTAGTATTACTAATAGTGTTAGTCTACCAATAGTGTCAGTCTGCCTATAGTGTCAGTCTACCAATAGTGTCAGTCTACCAATAGTGTCAGTCTTACCAATAGTGTCAGTCTTACCAATAGTGTCAGTCTTACCAATAGTGCCAATCTACCAATAGTGTCAGTCTACCAATAGTATCAGTCTACCAATAGTGTCAGTCTTACCAATAGTGTCAGTCTTACCAATAGTGTTAGTCTTACCAATAGTGCCAATCTACCAATAGTGTCAGTCTACCAATAGTATCAGTCTCCCAATAGTGTCAGTCTTACCAATAGTGTCAGTCTACCAATAGTATCAGTCTACCAATAGTATCAGTCTAGCAATAGTCAGTCTACCAATAGTATAAGTCTACCAATAGTGTCAGTCTACCAATAGTGTCAGTCTTACTAATAGTGTCAGTCTACCAATAGTGTCAGTCTACCAATAGTGTCAGTCTACCAATAGTGTCAGTCTACCAATAGTGTCAGTCTTACCAATAGTGTCAGTCTCCCAATAGTGTCAGTCTACCAATAGTGTCAGTCTACCAATAGTGTCAGTCTACCAATAGTGTCAGTCTACCAATAGTGTCAGTCTACCAATAGTGTCAGTCTACCAATAGTGTCAGTCTACCAATAGTGTCAGTCTACCAATAGTGTCAGTCTACCAATAGTGTCAGTCTACCAATAGTGTCAGTCTACCAATAGTGTCAGTCTACCAATAGTGTCAGTCTACCAATAGTGTCAGTCTACCAATAGTGTCAGTCTACCAATAGTGTCTGTCTACCAATAGTGTCAGTCTACCAATAGCGTCAGTCTACCAATGGTGTCACTCTACCAATAGTGTCTGTCTACCAATAGTGTCAGTCTACCAATAGTGTCAGTCTACCAATAGTGTCTGTCTACCAATAGTGTCAGTCTACCAATAGTGTCAGTCTACCAATAGTGTCAGTCTACCAATAGTGTCAGTCTACCAATAGTGTCAGTCTACCAATAGTGTCAGTCTTTCTTTATTTCGGTATCTTTTTTTTCTGTTATTTTTCTTCCTCCCTGTTTCATTTCGATTAATTTTTTGACGTTATCTTCTCAATCTGTTGATTCACTCTCTCGCTCTCCTTTTGATGTTCTCTTTCATTTGTTTCAATCTCTGTTCCCTGGTTATCTATTACTGTGTGTGAGTCTGGCTTCCGTTGGCACTTGTGTGTCAAATTGAACTCTTCCTTTTGTCACCGAGTGCTTGTTATTCTCCTGTGTACCATCCATTAATTATGAAGTCGTGATTGCTTTTATCTTCATGTGTTATTCCGGTTATTTTATTTTGCAGCGGTGTGATTGTTTTCATTTTTGTTGTTGTTTTCTACTTGGTGTGATCTTTTTTAGAGGGTGTGGGGAGTGGGGGGGGAGGGGGGGGTCGTTTTATTTGATATCTTGTGACTGCAGGATTTCATTCGTCGGGTTTGACTTGATAACTTCTAGCTTATTATTTTTCTCCAATGTGTACTGGATATATTTTTGACTAGTGGGTTTTTCTAGTATTTTTTTATGTTATCTTCAGCTTTCTATCAATCTATTTTCCCGCGTTATCTATAATATCACTGGTACCACAAAGTGTTGTTGTGTCAATGGCCGTTCATTTAAACAGAAGAAAAAGTGCGTTGTTTTCCTGTGGCAAATACTCGACTACGTATCGATAATATTATATATATATATATATATATATATATATATATATATATATATATATATATATATATATATATATATATATATATATATATATATATATATATATATACATGTCATAGATTTAACAATATTTCTGAATGGACTTAAAATATCACACATGCACCGTGATGTATTGAAGAGGAAGTTTTTCTCCACATATATTAAGGAGTGAACGTGGCTAACTGAAGACCCTCTTGGCGGCGTCCTGAAGGCCCCCAGTTCAAGTCGCTATTAGCTCCTAGGGATCCTTCTCGCCGGTGTGCTGAAGGTTCCCGTCCATTTTATATTGTCACCAAGTTAAAGATTAACCCAGTTAGGGACTTGGATGTCGGGGTGAAGTGCGGGACATCCTGGACTATTTATGTATTGCGGACCTCGCATGTGTTATGATGGCTATAGAGGAGAGGATGGTCATATATCCCCTTTTACGGGACAGGTGTGTACGTGATGTGAATAACCTGTACTGTATACTACTTCCTGTCCCCTCCCAAGGTCTGTGTCGTGTTGTATACTCAATATGCCAATAGTAGTTAAAGAAATACTCAATACTGACGCTTAAGAGGGTGGTATAGGCAGACGGGATATGTATTCATGTTGTTGGTATATACAATATGTGTATATATTTAATTATACCCATATCATATGACATAAATTAAAATATTAAGAGGGTAGGTATCGACAAGAGGATATTCTAATATGTATGAGAATATTATCGTCGCTGTCACTAATATTTACGTGTATTTATCTACATATATTCTTATCACCCAGAGGTATGTGATAGGAGGAGTGAAGGACAATGGTATATTATTATGTGGGGCTGGCAACAAGTCGATCTATTGTGTATTTAGAGAAGAAGAGGCGATATTTCATGACAAGTGTCGTGAGTGTGTAGGGGAGTGTGGGGAGTGTTATTGTGTGGGCAGTGTTGTGGGTGAAGAATTGATGTGAGGGAGTGTTGGTGTGCGGGAGGAAGGGTAAACGGGAAAATGCATTACTTCACTGAGAGACTGGTGGTAACTTGGCATCAGTAGATAAGCAAAACAGTAACAACAATAAACATAAAATCTTTAAACAAAGAAAACACAGATAAACACCGAAGATAAGAGAAGATAAGAAAAACAAAAGTAATAAGAGTAAAATATTCAAATTTGGGTAAGATAATAAGATAAGTGACTGCTGGACAGGACCATAAGACATGGTACCTTGTGGGGGGTCTAGTTAGGAGTTTATATGTACAGCATAACATAGTGGTCGAGGTTCCAGGTCATAGTTATTTATTTTAGTCGAGTAAATTTTCTCGGGATATGAAGGATAAAAATGGTGTGTGTGTGTGTGTGTGTGTAGGTGTTACAATCTTCAAGCGTTCACGTATATGTAAAAGCTTGTAAACCCGGACCATTACGCTTTATAAACTCTCACCATCACCCTACCACATCACCATTAAAACTCACCATCACCTCTTCTCTTATATCTCACCATTACGTCACCATCATTCCTTTCACCTCACCATCATTTCACCATAATATCACCATTCTCATCGTTACCTCACTGTGGCCTTCCCAAGAACTTCACCATCTATTCACCATCTCTTTTACTATCACCATCACCTCACCATTACTTCACCATAACACCAGGGTCCGTTGCTACCCACACGATGACGTCACCATCTGCAACGAGGACAATTTTTCTACTCCATGTCCGGTGCTTCTGGCTCGTGTGAGTAACCATAGTGTAGGTGTAGACAGCGGTGGTGAGAGAAAATAGTGTAGGCCTCTCCATTGTGGGTGAGAGACACTCATAATATTTAAAGTGTTTACCATGGAAGCTGTGACCCCCCCCTAGTTCGCCAGGCCACCGCCAGGGGGACATTGATCAACATTCCAGAAGTTGTATTTATGTTACATGTGGTATTTTTGCAGTTTTTCTTCAATAATTGATTTATTTTCGCAGTTCTTAACGTGATTTTAAACTCAAATAGCAGAGTTACCGTGGCGCTGTTGTTTATAACTGTTTGGTATTCTTTTGTATGTGTTTTGGTAAAGGTTCTTGCAAAATTTCTTCATGATTCACGACACTCATACACACGACAGTCAAACACGCACACACAAGTGTATCTTGAGTTAGTAGCCAAGATTGGCTGTAAAAGGGCCACACACAGCTTCAATACAATTGTAACTCTGTTATTTGAGTATAAATTCATACAAATCCTGAGAAAAACTACGAAAATATTTGAATTATTAAAGAAAAACAACAAAACCACCTTTAGAAAAGCCGACAGTAGACCCGCTGGCGGTGGCCTGACGAACTACGTCTAGCACCGCCGGGAGCAGTTCGAGGCTGGGCCCAGCCAGTTGCTCACTTAAACTGATCACTTGGGTATGGAAGTGCTTTTTTTTTTTAATGGGAATTAGCCCACCCGGGCACAGATCAAACGACCCACAACGGGGCCTGGGGGAGGGGGGGGGGCGAAAAAAAGAACAGAAATAAATTTAAAATATAGAAGAAAAAGGTGCACCAGGAGGAGGGTTTCTATTTACTGGGGTTGGCGTCTCTTGGTGCCGAAGTAGGTGATTGGTTAGAGTTAGTTTGTCTAACTGTCTCTCTGTCTATTTTTACAATGTCTGTGTTTGTCTCGTTCTGTCTATCTGTCTGTCTCAGCCTCTCTGTCTTTCCACTGTCGGTCTCTGGCTGTCTGTTCTGTCTCTCTGTCTCTCTGTCTGTCTGTCTGTTTTTTGTTGAAAGGAGTTGTTGAGTTAGGTTGTTTTTATTGAGAGGGTTGTCCCTGAGGTTGGGTATGGAGAATTGTAAGTATTTCTGTGCGGCTTTGTCTGGGGGGGGGGGCGGTGTTGCTGTGTTTGGAGGTTGGTTGGTATTTTATTTTATTGTATTTATTTATTATTTTATTTTATTTTTTATTTTTTTATTTATTAATTTATTTATTTATTTTTATTTTGTTAATTATTTATTTATTTTTT
>NW_024753219.1:0-7963 GCF_018991925.1 Homarus americanus
TGTGTCCTGGTAATATTAGTATACTCAACTATTATTATATTTGCAACACAACTTAGCATTATGCCAAAGACATATTTAGCATACAGTTAGCATTAACCAATTCCTTCACAAATACATATGAGGTGCCTAGAATGGGAATGTAAGCGTCAAAATCACGATTTGGAGATGTGGCCACAGGCGTGTCCACTGGCCTTTGTTCTACATGATCAACCTGACTGAGTGTCGCTTACGCCGCCTCAAGGTCGAGAATTCCATTGGAAGAACACTTAACTACTATACCCAATTTTGTGATATTGATTTATATTTTACTTTTAGGGGGGGTGGGGGATGTGGCATATGGGGCTCAACTTTCCACAGGCATCATCCCTTATACGGTCCAACTTTTGTGAAAAGTTTCATTGAAATCCCTGCAGTAGTTTCCATGGTACATAAACTTAAAACTTAAAATGTGATTTACTCAAAAGAGGCGTTTTGGAGATACGTCATTCCCATTATACTGTAATGCCACAGTGTCAAAAGGTTGAAAAAGGTTGTACTTCCCCCAAACTTGTGTGAATCAGAATAACTTACCAGACCTCTGCCTCACTCACTCACACGCCCGTATTTACTCTAAAATGTCCTTCTATTTTTTTAAGATTTTGGTTTCGTATGATTGTCAATGTTATTGTATGGTGGTCGTGCTGGGGAGGAGGGGGTTGTGCTGGGGGGGCACCTCAAGGATGGTGATGAGTTTTGTGAGGTGCCGTGTTGATCTGTGACTGGCTCAGCTAGTGCTGGTCTTACCACACTTCAGACCTTCACGGCATTGGTTGAGTGTTTGTAAGTTTAAGGCCTTAAGAACATCCTGGTAACCTGTGTGTGTTTGTGTAAGTGTGTTTGTGTACTTGTGTGTGAACTGTATTGTGTGTATGTATGTATGAATGTATGTGTGTAAAGGTACCACCTCCGGTTTGTTTTTGGGGGGGAGGAGAGACCCGTAGCCTCAGAACACAACACAACAACAAACACGAAAAAAATATTCTTCCTGATTACATTTACATATTATCAGCCCTTATCATCCCTCAGCTCCTGGCGGCAGGTCGAGAGTCATGCAGGTAAACAACCTTCGCTCAGCGGCCTACAGTACTGACACTCTGGGGGATTCATTTAACCTGGAAGCCTCGATAGTTTCAGGTGTTTTTGCCGTTATAAAGATATTGGGGGTAATTTATCCTTAGGTGGCCAATTTTGGTCAACGGGTAAACTCAGGAGGGGCGTCTGTCATTCTACCTCTTATATTTTCTCAGCATGTTCCTCAGCATGCGGTGAATTATAACCAGTTTAGTCTTAAATTACTGCTTGGTGGATGCTCTCGGGGGGTTGAATATGATCCTTATGTCAATACTGCTTGCGTGGCTATTAAAGTATTATGACCGCTTTATTACACAGGTGAGCTGCTGCCCCGACCACACCCATTATCTAGTGTAAACAGTGCTCCACCCTCCCTCTCTCCATTACTCCCCCTGTTTACCCCACCCTCCTATACAGCCCCCATCCTCCCTCTCTCCCCTATCCTCCCTCTGTCTACCATCCTCCCTCTCTCCCTCACCCTCGCTCTCGCCCTCACCCTCGCTCTCGCCCTCACCCTCGCTCTCGCCCTCACCCTCGCTCTCGCCCTCACCCTCCCTCTTTCCTTCACCCTCCCTCTCTCTACCATCCTCTCATACAGTCTCCGTCCTCCCTCTCTCCCTCACCCCCTCACCCTCCCTCTCCTTCCCCCTCTTTCCTTCACCTCCCTCTCCCATTACTCCCCTGTTTACCCCACCCTCCTCTTTAGCCCCATCCTCCCTCCCTTATCCTCCCTCTCTCTAACATCCTCCCTCTCTCCCTCACCCTCCCTCTCGCCCTCACCCTCCCTCTTTCCTTCACCCTCCCTCTCTTTACCATCCTCTCATACAGTCTCCGTCCTCCCTCTCTCCCTCACCCCCTCACCCTTCCTCTCGCCCTCACCCTCCCTCTTTCCTTCACCCTTTCTCTCTCTACCATCCTCCCATGCAGTCGCCATCCTCACATACAGCCTCCATCCTCCTCTCTCCTCACCCTTCCTCTCGCCCTCACCCTCCCTCTTTCCTTCACCCTTTCTCTCTCTACCATCCTCCCATGCAGTCGCCATCCTCACATACAGCCTCCATCCTCCCTCTCTCCCTCGTCCTCCCTCCCTCCCTCACTCACATGAATACGAGTTTTCACAATTTCTAGTGACGTAAGTTTTACCTTCCTCTGCCCCCATACACAACTAGAATTAAGAATTCATCACCATTTCACCATGTTTTTCATCATCTTTGTATTTATCTTTTATATTTATTCTTCTATCTCCTTCCCTCTTTCACTATATATCCCAATTATCTTCTCTCGATTGTTTTCTATAGTTGGCCTTCATCTCTCTCGCCTCACCTTCCTTTCACCCCTTGTTTCACCTCGTTCAATTTCTCTCTCATCCTCTCTATCCCTTTTTTTCCATCTCCTGCCTGTCCCTGCCTCTTCCCCTTCCGTCCAGATATCTTCTAAATTCAGAACAAGGTAATAGATCAATCCCTCCCACACGCTGTTGACGGCTCCACCAGGAACCTATTGTGTTGTACAGTAGAGGGAAGGTATAACTAAGGTCGTCTTTGTTGTGTGGGGGAACAGGCTCACCCATCCTGCCTGAAGTACTGTACTGGTCGGTAGATTCCGTCCTGGTCCATAGTCATGTGTAAATAATATGATTTTTTTTTTGGGGGGGGGGGCTACTTAACAATAGTGAAAAGTGTTGTTATACCGCTTTCGCTCCCGTGTACAACCTTGGTGACAGCTGAGAAAAGCACACACACACACACACATACACACAGGATAAAGGAAGAACTGAAAGACAGAAAAAGAAGGAGGAATTGAATTATTAAATAATCTCAGAGTGAGTGTTTGTCTCCCGCTCTTGGTAGTGGAAATTCTTTTTACTGTGAGTGTTCCCAGCCAGCCAGAGATTGAAGTGAGGAGAGAGAGAGAGAGAGAGAGAGAGAGTAAATACCAAATTATGACACATTCTGTTGCTCATATTTGTCTTATTCGTGGCTTCACTCTTACCTCCTCTTCTCTATCTCTTATCTTCTTTCTATCTCTTATCTTTCTCTCAGCCTTTACCACACCATATATTTATCATGCTTTATCACCTGATTACCATCCATGGATTTTTTCTCCCCAGTTAATGTATAAAAGTGTATTTTCTTTCACCCCATAAAATTTTAAGTTAACGTTTTCTATACATTCTTCCCAAAAATTTTAAGTTTATTAAAAAAAATCATACTCTCTTTTTATTATTATTATTATTATTATTATTATTATTATTATTATTATTATTATTATTATTATTATTATTATTATTATTATTATTATTATTATTATTATTATTATTATTATTATTATCGTGAACAACAGAGTAAGTTCCCCCACCTCGCCCACCTGCCTCGTATCTCCCACACACTACTGGGGGAACCTCTCTACCTACCTACCTGTACCTGCCTGCCTGCCTGCCCACTGACCCAACAATTTCAGTATTTTCATTTAGTTGATCTACAAAAACTCCTCTCGCTTAAATTAAACTGAAGTAAAAAAAAATGGAAAATATATTAAATTTTATTGGTTAACTATTTCAGTTATGAATCACAAACTGTAACTATATTAATTCCTTTAGTTTGACAATAACAGTAAACTCAGCATCGTGAGTTAATGAGTTAGAGAAGGTGTAGTAGCTATTAGTGTGATTGTTTGTTGTGTTAATATCAAACACAAAGTGGAAGAACAATATTTTCACTCAACTTTACTTTAATTAAGATCTTACACAACTTATTTACACTTCACTTCGCCAACCGTTAACGCGTATAAATATGTATTAGATTAATTGAACGTATTGGTGCCAACACGTACAGTATATGCTAATGTATATGTAGATCCTTATTAAAATATTTGAGGCTAAGCCGTATGATGCATTACAGGTTATGTATATGTATAGTATCATCTATACAGCATTTGACACACTTCTAGAGAAATTAGTTGAATGTGGATTTATAACAGGTGTATGGCAAGGTTATTAAGACAAGGTAATTAATATATACTATTATTTACCTGTAATTAATGTGTACTATGTGGTTTATCTCGGTGCTGTCCTGATGGTCGGGTTATTTAGTCGTGCCTCAAGTAAGCCTGACAAGCTCACTACCATAATGGATTTAAAACTCCACCTCTTAAGTTTATTTCCTTCAATAGTGAACGAATTGAACTGAAGTCTTAAAGCTCTCGCCGACGTGTCTGGAACTTCCCCAAAAGTTTCTCGAGAAGTTGATCTATGAAACAGGATGGTCGATATTTGTAGATTGATTTTATTTTATTTTCTCACCTTATTATTTTGAAAACAATTCATATTTAGTGATATTTCCCCGTAACTTATTTATTTGTTTATTTTTGCTCCCCGAGTCTCCGTCACCTACACCAGGCGTCAGCACAGTTCATCGTACTTACAGAGAGCGGCCATGGTTTTTGTGTGTGGTTAGTTACAAGTTCCCCTGTGTGTGTGTGTGTGTGTGACCTCAATTCCCGAAAGTAAAATGGTGAAGGAATTCAGCTAAGATAACTTTCTTAACCAAATGTCAATCATTTGTCGTCGGGTGTTGAGCCAAGCAAGAAACAACTTGGAAAATATGAAACGATTCTTTCAGATATTGTGGTTCAAAGTTAAAGAGTTTGTTAACTCTATCATCCAAGAAATATGAAGTGTGTATTTATATACCAGGTGTTACACTGTATCTCAACACTGTATTCCTGGACCTTTTATAGCAATTCAATAAAAGAAAAACGTAAAAATATTAGGAAGTTTAGGTCATGTCAATACCATAGTTCTTCCCCTGCGCTGCCACCTCGTCCCACCAATATTATGAAGTGTATGTGAATGTGTTCAGGGTGACGCTGGGTGTACTATATGAGAAGGTTAAGTGATACACATATACGGTCGATATATATATATATATATATATATATATATATATATATATATATATATATATATATATATATATATATATATACATATATATATATATATAAAGATAAGTTTATTATTTAGTTTTATTGTTCGTGTAATAATTTGATCAATAGTTATATAAATATTGATTGTAATTTACATTTACCTGAATATATAGTATAATCTTTCTGTTTCTTCTTAAAATATCTCTAAATCATAAGAGAATAAACTGGAAGGAGGAATATTTACCTGAGATTATTTTCCTTCCTGTCGTCTGGTTCTTTCCTCCTACGTAAGCTCGAGGGATATCAGACTAGAGGGAAATATGTGGAACCTGACAATATACTTCGTAAAAGAGGATTATATGTGGAGTTTTGTCGACGTTTGTGTGTGTGTGTGTGTGTGTGTGTGTGTGTGTGTGTGTGTAACAGTAACCACTACTACCATTATCATCCTCCACAACCACATCTATCACTATAAACATCCCCACTACCACCACTACCATTACCAACATCACCACCTCCATCACCAACAACAACTACCACCACCACCACCACCACCACGACCAGCACAAACAACAACTACCACCACCACCGCCAACAATAACCACCACCACTACCACCACCACCAACAACAACCACCACCACCAACAACAGCAACCACCACCACCACTACCAGCACAAACAACAACTACCACCGCCAACAATAACCACCACCAATACCACTACCACCAACAACAACCACCACCACCACCACCACCCCTACCACCACCACCACCAACAACAACAACAACTACCACCACCACCAACAACAACAACCACCACCACCAACCACCATTCACTTTAATGTTACAGCCTCAGAAAACTGAATACACTCACCCAGTTCTCTCCAAATTATATACCTTTTCCTTCCTGAACCTTCGACCAATATCATTTATCCTCAGTATATTTCTCGAAGCTATTCCATGTTTATTTTTTTCCCCTCCCTTCATCCTTTCCCTTTTTCCAAACTGTCATGAACATCTTTACTTTCTCATTTTATGGGTTGATAGTCTCCTGGAGGAGTTCCTTGGAATAGAAAAAGTTGGAGACTCACTATTTTTCTGGGTGTGTTTTTTTGTGTATGTGTTTCTTTGTTTGTTTTTTTTACGTTTGAAGAATATCGACTAAAGAACACTGGGAAGAAGGAAAGGTTTACAGTGGATCAGATTAAAGTGGATGGGGATTAAAATAAAGGGTTTGGCTCTAGATCATTTACTTATCTCCATAGTCCCGAGATAGACAGACAGACAGACAGAGATAGAGAGAGATAGAAAGAGGGAAATACAGAGATAGAGTGAAGGAAGAAAACCAGAGAGAGAGAGAGAGAGAGAGACTATTAATCACTAAGGAATATCCCCAGACCATAACATTGTAGGTTGATCGGTCCTTCAGGCTTCAAATAAAAGGGTAAAACGTTCTTAAATCAGACTCTTGGTAACTACTATAAACTCCTTCTTTTGTGAACGTCACCAGAGTGTCAGCTGGGACAAGGAACAGCAGCAGGAAGAGTTGGGTCTTTTTGTTAATTCTTTTTTCTTATCACAGTGTTGTCTTTTTTCTAACTGGAACAGGACTTAAGAGAAACGTATAATATTTATCCCTTGTTTTTTCCAAGTTTTTAAGTGTTGAATTGTTAGATGTTTTCCAGCTCATGTTAACTTTAATCTGCCGTCTACTGCGGCCTAACTTGATCAGAAGGAGAGTTGTCTATAAAGTTAGAAGCCAGTCAACAATGCGATTAAATAAGATCAGGACTCGTCAAAATTTAGTCTTAGTTGCGGTTTTGTTATATTATATTACGTTACGTTATGTTATTTTTATGTTTTGTTATGTTAGGATAGGTTAGGTTAGGTTAGGTTAGGTTAGGTTAGGTTAGGTTAGGTTAGGTTAGGTTAGGTTAGGTTAAATTAGGTTAGGTTAGGTTAAATTAGGTTAGGTTAGGTTGGCTTGGGTAGGGATGGGGCAGGTGACGTCAGGATAGACTAGAAGTGGGTTTCATTTATTTAATCACCCGACACTGCTGAGGTAAGATTATTGTTGTCCCTTGATAAAAACACTAATTATAATAACACGGTAATGGCTCTTGAGCAAACTTTCCAAATCGTAATAGTCCTTGTCAAAAGGTGACATCCTTAATGGATTGGGCGTAGTTACAGGACAGAAGTAAGCGAGTGAGCATTAACGGCACTAAGTCCCATTGGAGCAACGTCACAAGTGGAGTTCCCCAAGGCTCAGTACTTGGACCATTATTGTTTATTATATACATAAACGACATAGATATCGGCATAGACAGCAACATAAAAATAGAATTTGCTGATGACACTAAAATAGGACGTGTTATCAAATCTGACGAGGACTCGGCAAAACTACTAGGAAGATCTAAACAAATTTTTCGAATGGTCTGAAAAATGGCAGATGAAATTCAACGTGGACAAATGTAAAGTGCTCAGTATAGGAGATGTAAACAGGGAAACCAGATACCAGATGAACAACGATGCCATAGAGAAATCCGACTGCAAGAGAGATTTAGGAGTAATGATAAGTAGGAACCTTAAGCCAAGTAAACAATGTGTTTTTGCTCGTAACAAGGCTAATAAAGTACTTGGGTTCATACAAAGAAGTGTTAGTTACAAGACTAGCGAGGTCATCCTAAAACTGTATCTTGCGCTTGTGAGACCACACCTGGATTACGCAGTTCAGTTCTGGTCACCGTATTACAGAATGGATATAGAATCCTTGGAAAGAATTCAGAGGAGAATGACAAGACTAATCCCGGGCATTAGGAACCTTGAGTATAGAGACAGGTTAAAGCATCTTAATTTGCACTCCTCGAGAGACGTAGAGCGAGGGGCGACCTGATAGAGGTGTATAAGTGGAAGACAGGGCTAAA